>NC_134269.1:130668915-130886654 GCF_031893055.1 Leptodactylus fuscus
GCTTTCCAGCAGTATATAACACTGCATGTGCCCAAAAGTGGTGAAAGGTCCTCTTTAATGTAAACAATATAAACTGGCATTTTTGTCATGTGATGTCAAAGAAGCAGTCACTTGATATACTGTATGAGTGATTACCTCATTTTCTGATTCTTAATCTGCCTGTGCCCACAGTGTCCAGTGATTGTACTGGCCTTGTACATGACACTAGTATGGTATTGGTGGTGGTCAGAAGGAAACTTGAAACTGCTTGTGCTATGTATCTCAAATTACTCTAAAGCAGGGGTTTCAAACTTGGCCAGGCAAATGAAGTTGAAGGGCTACATTCCTTACAAATTCCATTCAATACAAATTTATTAAGTTACTACAGTACTGGCCCCACACAATTTAATGTTCCCCCAGAGTGACCCAGTACTTGTCACACTGCTCCTGGATGTGCTCTTGTTCCCCTGCTCTAGGTGTTCATGTGTCGTGTCTACATGAGTCGTCATTTTGTGTTACCTCTACGGTTAAATTTAAAGCATACCTCTAGTTGTAAACTTTTCGTAAATGCGTAGTACATTTGAATATAACACTTGTAGATCTAAGTTATAATAATAATAATAAAGTATTAAGGAGATTTGTTTCCTTCTTCTTTAAAGAGGACCTTTCATCAGATTGGGCACAGGCAGTTCTATATACTGCTGGAAAGCTGACAGTGCTGTGAATTCAGCGCACTGTCGGCTTTCCCGATCTGTGCCCCGGGTAAAGCGCTATCGGTCCCGGTACCGTAGCGCTTTATAGTGAGAAGGGCGTTTCTGACAGTTAGTCAGGGACGCCCTTCTGCCCAGCAGCGCCTATTGCGCTGTACAGTGTGAGCGGGGAGGAAACCCCCCTCTCCTGACAATACTAGTCTATGGACGAGCTGTGTGAGTAGAGGGAGGGGGCGTTCCTCCCCGCTCACACTGTGCAGCACGATAGGTGCTGCTGGGCAGAAGGGCGTCCCTGGCTAACTGTCAGAAACGCCCTTCTGACTATAAAGCGCTACGGTACCGGGACCGATGGCGCTGTACCCGGGGCACAGATCGGGAAAGCCGACAGTGCGCTGAACTTCATTTGCCTGGCCAAGTTTGAAACCCCTGCTTTAGAGTAATTTGAGATACATAGCACAAGCAGTTTCAAGTTTCCTTCTGACCACCATCAATACCATACTAGTGTCATGTACAAGGCCAGTACTTGCACAATCACTGGACACTATGGGCATCACATGACAAAAATGCCAGTTTATATTGTGAACTGTATAGTGAGATTTTTTTTTTTTTTTTTCTCGCTTATTTCATTGGGGAGCACTGCACCAGGGGTATAGACCTGGCCACTAGGAGGCTGACACTAGGAATAACAAAAGATGTCGGCCGCTGGGTATAGCCTCTCCACTGAGTTCTGTCTTGCATCATTATCCGTTTTCTTTCAGGTGGAGATGGGTCTTCAGTGTGTACGCCACACTAGTTGCACCACCCTGCAGTTGCTGCACTCTTTCAATTGCCTTGCCGGTCACCCACTGCTGTATCCACGGTTGAAATGCTGGTAACCCTGTGACACCCAAAGATAACGTCGGAATGGTTATTTCTAGACCCCAACCCTCCCCCCCCACCTTTCTGTTGGCTGGTCTATAGGCTCTTTTATGGGCTCTGGGCAGGTTGGTATGCTGCCTTGGTGGAATCTGAGTAGGGGCTTCCATGTTGGGAAGGTAGTGAATCACCCTCACCTCTGCCCAGCGTTGCATTGTTTTCTTGTCCTGCACCAGTCTCTCCCTGGGTTGGCCCCTTTCATCCTCAGAGACCCCATTCCAGCCCCTGCTTTTCTTTCTCACCTCTGGCCGTCCGTCACTTAGGCCAGTCTCTCATCTGGGCTTCCAGGATTCTTCCTCCAATTCTGTGGAAACAGGAAAGTTCTGTAAGAGGTCCTGTTTCTTCTCAGAAAGCTTTTTTTCGGCAGCAGTTGGGGATTGGACATTTTCCCAGCAGTCTGGTAGACTATCCGCCCCGAGGTTACCTTAGCCTCTCCTGGTGCCACCATATTTTATACTTGTGCCCACTGTTTTAAAAAGTTATCATGCTGTTAGTCTGTGCCCATCTGCTCTCACTTCTTTTCGCCTTAACCAGCTCAGGAACCTTCTGGACTCTCTATGGACTGAACGACTTCCCTTACCCAGGCAATAGGTGGCCTTGCCAAATTTGAGCGGTCTGTGGTGGAAACCCAGGAACATCTGCCTTCCCAGATTGCTGCTAAGTCTATGTCTTCCATGCCACTCGCCGTGTGCCCTCATCTCTCTTGTTCCAGCTCCAAGAGTAAATGGCCCGCCAGAAGTATAAAATTTGACTTCTGATGAATGTTAGAGGAACCGTAAGTCCTGGCAGCAGAAGCATGCCTTCTGCTGAAGGGAAAGGATTATTTAAAGGAAGAGGACACAGATGGAGGCATCTGTTTATAGTGAAGTTCCCAGTAGCCTCTCTGTACCCTGCTCTGAAGATAGAGGAGGAGGATACTGTAGCAGCAGCATCATTCCTTGAAGCCAACAGCCAAATCCAAGGTCCATGATAGGTGCCAGGAGGACGTTGCATCTATCCCTGTCTTGGGACATGTAAGTGGCTGTGGGACGCCCCTTTAATTTTCATATTTGGGAGTGGGGGAGTGTTGAAGTGCAAATACCCCTTTGAGGAAGAAGCTTCATGTTGGTGGGGCTCAGTTTCTATGTTAGACGTAGCTATCTCTATGGCCTCCAAACAGACATTGGCTCATTTAAAGATTCCTTGGATAAAAAGGCGGACAGTTTCCTCAGACAGACTCAGGAGTCAGTAGGAGCGTCCTTCAAGCCAAACATTGCGGTACCCTATAGAGCCAGGACCCCTTCAGGGTCACTTGCTTGAATCTGTAGGAGCTTATGGCAGTTCTAATGAGCTTGAGGGAGGCTGCCCACCTGATTCACGGTCGTCATGTAAGGATCCTGTTTGAAAGCAGGACTGTGGTTGCTTATGTCAGACAGAGGGGTACAAGATCTCTTTCCCTAATGCAGACCACATCCTTGATTCTGAGGGAGCCCTTCATTCCCTCCCTTTCTGCCCTTCACATACGGTAAGGAGGTCCCAGAACTCCTAGGCAGATTAAAGTCTGTATGTCCTGAGACACTAGGAGTGGGAATTGAACCAGTAAATTTTTTGGCAAATAGTGGAAACCTGGGGAATGCCAGAGGTAGATCTTTTTGCCAACTTTTTTTTTTTTTGCTTTTGTTTCTCTTTTGTTTTTGTTTTTCCTGTGGATCCCAGAGAATCACCACTTGGGGTAGATTCACTATATCCCACATGTGGCAATTCAGTCTGGTCTGTGCTTTCTTGGAAAAAAAACAGGGGATAAAGTGAGTATCCAAAAATATAGGGTAGCAAATTAAAACTCAAAAGCTTTTATTAATACCCGCTAAAATATTTAATATAAGATTGCTCCCCCACAAGTGAACCACCATCACCTATCAAAATGTAGGATAGCTAGACTACAGATAGTCGCATAGGTCTGATTAGGGGGTATAAGCGCCGTAGCCAAAACAAGTATTCAAGCTACTACCCTGTTTCCCCGAAAATAAGGCATGTTCTTATAATTAATTATCTAACAAAATATATGACCTTTCTTATTTTCGGGGGATGTTTTATGCAGCGACTGGAGCGGGGAACAATCGGCAAACGAAGCGGGGAACAATTAGCGGAGTGTCGGCATGACTGCCGGTTGTATGTGATCCGGAAGGTGAAGGGGGAGGGTGTCTTATTTTCGGGGAAACAGGGTAGGATGTCAAGAGGAAAAATAAATAAACATGGATCCTCCCCCTCCTTTCCTCTAATCCCTTCAACACCCCATATCAGATCTAATGTGTAAGTTGCTTTTGGGAGATACACAGGACGCTCTTGTATTCTGTCATCTCAGCTCCTGGTCTGTGCTTTCCCTCCATTTTATTTTCTCATTTTGAAAGTCACCAGGACAATAACGGAGGAGCGAGCGAGGGTCATTCTGATTGCTCCCTTCTGCCCAAGGGAGAGTTTGGTTCTCTCTTCTGAGGATCCTGTCTATGACCGACCCTTGGATCATCCCAGAGATTCCAACCCTTTTAGGGCAGGGTCCTATTAATCACCCCATCTCCATACTTGACGGAGTGGAACTTGATAGGGGGTTTTTAGCCGCAAGGGGTTTTTCTCCAGGTAGATATCTCAACTTTCTTAAAAAGCAGGAAGCCTATTACCACCAACTTTTATGTTAAGACCTGGTTTCAATTCCTGGAGTTCTTAGGATATCTCCTGAGTAGGGTGTGGGTAATCCCGATTCTGGAAATCCTGGATTTTCTCCAGAAAAGCTTAGAAAAAGGGTTATCCACCAGTATGCTGAAGGTGCAGGTCTCTGCTTTGGGTGCCCATTTTCATGTGAATCTGGCAGACTATCCATGGATTACATGTTTTATCAGACTAAGTTAGATTAAGGGCTCGTTCACATCTGCGCCCGGTCTCCGTTTATACAGGTTTTCGTTTCCTGCCGAAACTGCGCAGGAAAGGGAAACCAGCAGGCATGTTTCATACCCATTCATTTGAATGGGTTTGAAAAGTGTCCGGCTGTGAGCGCCGGTGAGCGTTTTATGCTCTACGTGGCAAAACCGTTTGTTTTTTTTAACCGGACACAAAGTCAGACATGCAGAACTTTGTGTCCGGTTTAAAAAAAGGGTTTCGCTGCGGAAAGCATAGAACGCTCACGGCCAGACCCGGTCTAACAGAAGACGGAAACCTAAGTACGGAGACCGAACGCTGGTGTGAACCCAGCGTAAGAGTAAATCTGTGGGGTTTTTGTTTTTGTTTTTTTGAATTGTAGATTGTGAGCCCCATATAGGGCTCATAATGTACTTTTTTTCCTATCAGCATGTCTTTGTATTATGGGAGGAAATCCACACAAACACGGGGAGAACATACAAACTCCTTGCAGATATTTCTGGCAGGATTCGAACCCAGGACTCCAGTGCTGCAGGGCTGTAGTGCTAACCACTGAGCAACCATGTTGCTAGATCTGTGGTAATTTCTAAGGTTCCTCTGTAACAGGTGAGTATCGGATATACCAATAGATGACAGTTAAACACGTTCACTCGGGACAGAGATGATGTTAGGGTGAGTGTTTATTGAATTCGGATATATCAGATGATGCGTTTCGGGGTATAGGAGTCGCACAGGGTGCTCCACCCCTTCATCAGATCAGTACTGTATACAGTTGGATCACAATTTCTTTCTTCTAATTAGACATGTGGCTTGTTTCAGCAACATACAGGCAAACCACTGGCAGCAGTTCACACAGGAACCTCAGCAGTCACCACAGGTTCTTTGCCAGAACCTCCTCTCTTCCACAGGAACTGCCTGCAGGGCAAGATCCTTGCCCTCCAATCTGGTGTGTCCCATCTTCGGAGGAACTTTCAGTGTTCACTTTGTCTCTGCATGCAGTTCCTGGACGTGTTGGTCTCAACCTTTGAAGCCATACCTTTATGTTCAATTAAACTTGCGCCCTCTGCAATTTACATTTCTAACTCTCTGGGAAAAGCATTCATGCAGCCTCGAGCTCCTGATCCTTCTGCCTCCGCATGTTTCCTGTGGTCTACATCCGAGACCTCCATCCAGATCAGCCTACTGGAATTAAGAGCCATCTTCCTAACCCTGTCTCATTGGCCCTCTCTCCTCCAAGGGCTACATGTCATAGTTCTGACCGACCACTCTACCATGTTGCCTACTTGAACCCTCAGGGGGACACCAGGAGACACATGGTCATGCAAGAAGCCTCCCACTCACTTCTTTGGTTGCAGAGTCATGCTCTGACCTTGCCTGCGGTCCATGTTCCAGGCATGAACAACTGGGCTGCAGACTACCTAAGCCAAGAAAAGCTTGACCCAAGCAAGTGCTCTCTTTTCCAGATCTTTCTCCAGTGATGCTCACTCTCTAAGTAGCCAGGTCTCAGAACCCTCAGGCCATCATCACCACCTCTCTTGTGATTCCTTGGTTGGACTTTACCACTTTTCCTCCTCTTCTTCTCTCTCAGGTTCTCAAGAAACTTAACACCGAGCGGTTTCCAGCCAACCTGGATGCTTCCAAAGTTTCCATCTCCAGATGGGTTTGGTCTGCTATCAAGGAGGCCTGTTGGCTGAAGGATAGTCCGCTGCCTCTCTGTGTGACTTCTCTTTCTACAATAAATGTCAGGAGCCTCCTGAGCTGTATGGCATCAGGCTTCTGCTGTCCAAGTCTGCAAGGCTGACACCTTGTCCTCTATCCACACTTTCACGAAGCTGTTCCAGAACCTTTCTCTGGCCTCTTTTTCCTTTTTTTTGGTTTTGCCACTCAGTGGCCTTTGGTGATGCCAGCTTGGGTTGTAAGTTCTGTAAGAGGCTATGTGCTAGGTCGCTCACATGGCTTTGTAATTCCCTCCCTCTAGGACTGCTTTAGGAAATCCCATGGTGCTTTGTCCCCCAATGAATACAATGAGAGAAGGCTTTTACAGCAAGTACAAATTAACCCCATCTATTTATTGCCTCATTCTGTGCACTGGTAGCCTCTTATCTTCAAACCTAGCAGTGTTAAGAGCCGTTAGTAGCAGTGTATAGCAGAAGCAAATTTTTGAGTGTCTTTTCTAGCAGCCCGCATAGGCTAATATGTAGAAAGTAACTTTGCCTTAAAAGTGGAGAAGAAAACATTTCTTTAAAAATATATTTAACAACCTTTCTTATATTCACCTGTTCTATTCATTTATGCAAAGTTACTGGGTTAATCTTTAATGTAAACCTGCCAGGTGATTTCTGCTGCCCTATCTGAGATCCGTGTCACAGAAGGAGTAAATAATAAAACATAACTTTTAATAAAGATTATAGGTAAAATTCCATGTATCGTGTAAGCACAAAAACTGTGCTGATAAATTTGGCTTATACTCGAGTATATAAGGTAAAATAGCACCCTTACATTAATTTAATGTGTTTGCGTGATCTGTTATCATGTCATATTTTTTGCTTCTGTCAGGAATAAATGTTGAGAGTTGTTTCCGTTTTGGCTGGACTCCTTTGATGTATGCTGCTACTGTTGGAAATTTGGAATTGGTACGTGTTCTTCTGAATAGAGGAGCCAATGCAAACTTCGAAAGAGGTATGTATTGTGACCTAATATCTTCATGCTCATTATAACTAATACTTTTTAAATATTTATATCTTTTAGTTTTTCTTATGATTATTTACCTCAGTGCTTTGTAGGTGATGTGTTCCTACACAGTAAGCACTGATTGGACAGTTTGTTGGGACACTCCTGTAAGCAAGAGTAACCAATAATCCATTTATTCTGAAATTTCTAGGAATGATGGTAGAGCCACGGACATGACAGAAGAGTGTTTCTATGATATTTTGCTGTACAGGTGTGAAATGGTCCTTTAGGTGTGCTTTCATATGTGCCATTTTAATGCATTTTTTAAGTCAACATTAGGAGGGGATCGCAAGGGGAAAGGTGTATATCTATTCTTGTTTTTTAAACTACTCAGGCTTGACTGGCTTTGAAATCTGAATAAAATACTACATCAAAAATAGCGTGTAAAAGTACCCTGAATTTGCACATATGCTAAGGCCCCTTGTAGAAAAGCTGCTTTATTTTGTTGGCGATTTTGCAGTGTTTTTTTTTTTTAATTTATTTATTTTGTTAGCCAAAGTCAGGAGTAGCTGCTAAAAAAATGGGAAAAATAAAGGAAGCACTTACATTTCTCCTTTCTAGTCAATCCAGTCTTGACTTTGGCTCAAAAAAACCACAGGGTAACAAAAAGCAGCTTCACTGCCGAAATCCTGCCAGGGATAACTAAAAGAAGGGCCAGTTGTGGAGTCACTACAATGCGACCACACACCTTTGCATAAAGGTTTTTTTTGTTGTTTTAGTTTTATTTAATTTTGTCTTTCAGATTACAGGAGGTCCTCAGTGTGCATCACTATATTAGTTTTACCCCACTGTGGGTGCTAGGAGGCAGGCAGCTAGGGTATCTCTTCACAGGCCTATGTCTTTCCTCACTACCAGTCACGCAGTCCCCCTACTTGTCTGCAGTTGGAGTGCTGTTAATCCCACTTTTAAGTGCGAGTTTACCAAAGGTGTGACTCTGCAAGCCCCAGAAGACATCGGCTGTGTGAGTAAGCTTCACTCCTTGGATCCCCTCCCTGCTGCTTGCCATCTACTGTCCCTCCAAGTACACAGCACTACTGTTAAGTTCTGCAGTACTGTGCTGCAGCACAGTATACATTCATGTTAGTCCCAGTCATGCTCCCCTAGTAAGGTGAACTTACTGTGTCCCTGGTCTCCTCTCCAAAAAGGGTGAAGCTCCCAGGTTATTTCCCACCCCTTTTTCTTTCTCAGGGACTCAGTTTCAGGGTCCTTCCTGCCATAGATTGGCTGAACTACTTCAGTCCTAGGCTTCTGCCAGCCTAGGCTGCATTTAGCCCTTCTTCCCTCTAGTGAAGTGCTACTTCTTCCTTTCAGTTCAAGCTTTTTAACCTGCCTCTAGGGGGAGTGTCTTTCTCCCCTCTGTCAGAGCGGGAGACAGCTTTTGCAAGGGTGGGATGGGCCTTTGCTATTGTGAAGGTTGGAGTGGGCTTGCCCTTATTGCTCTGACCTGTGCACATCAAGTCGTTTGTGGGTACGTCTACCTCCTGCTATGGGTGACGTTCTGCCCTCATGAGGAGACTGAACGAATGACTGGTGTTCTGCTAATATGTACGACCAGTACAGTCCTTTTTCCTTGCTACAGTGGCTACTCCTCCTTATCTGTCACAGGCTCATGTTAGCTGAAGTCTCTGACTTCAAACCCATTACCTCAGGCCTCTTTCCCATGTTCAGCCTACAGCCTCCTTCAGGCACATGGTTATTGACCCTTGGGCTTGGGCTTAGCAATAGAGTAACCATCTCCCCATTGGTGCCAGGACCTGGGGAGCAGCCCCCTAAGATAAGCACCTCACTCCAGAGGCTCTGAGCCATTCACTACCCTTGCAGTAGCTTAGGCGCTAATGGGGTTATTATGGACTAAGATGCTTCCCCCACTACAGGTGTGACTCTGGCCTAGCACCTTGGCCTACATAGCCCCTCTCTCAAGACAATAATGTTGCTCAGTTCAAGACACAGTGGCATGAAGTGATACGGTCCTGGTGGTTCAGCCTCATTTCATCTTTTGCATGAAGCTAGGGGGTGCCCTCTTTCATTATAGCTTTTTGTGCTGCAACTCCTTTTGGCCCCTTTTGCAGTTTGGAGCTCTGATTAATGCTCCTTCTGTTCCATCCCCTTTGTCTCTAGGGTGATGTGCCAGTACCTTGGAGGAATTGGATCCAATTCTCTATTAGAATTCCATTTGCCTCCCTCTTAGACACTTTCTCACGAGACTTCTTTTCATGAAGAAAAGCTGGCCTGCCTCTGGGGGACCCCTCCGACTGAGGCCCTAAGTCTGAACGAACTGCCTTCCTGCCATGCAGGATTCCATGCAGGCTGTGTGGGACTCCATCTGCATGAGGCTGACACTTCCCCTCTTTCTTGTGATGATGGCTCCTTTGCTTCACAACAGGCACTGACCTTGTTTGGAACCCTGTTAAGTTCCCTCTCTGTGGAGTGGTAAGGCCGGGTTCACACAATGTCTTTTGACACGTATATGCGGTGCTATTTTGCGGCCACCGCAAAATCACGGCCGCAAAAATAGCGCCTCCTATACGGTACTGGCTCCCATTGAAAACAATGGGAGCGTATACGGCCCGCAAAAGATCCCGCGGTGTCTACGTGGCACATTACGTGCCAAAAGACATTGTGTGAACCCGGCCTAACACCTAGACAGTCTACTCTACGGGGATGGTGCTGATTTTATTTAGGTGCCACACTTTTAAAGGCCTCCAACGATGCCTGTGTATGTCTTTCACAGGCTGCATGGCTGTGTGCCTCTTTTTCAGTTTCTGTTACAGGGAACTGCGCCAATGTAACATTCTTAGAGACCTTATAGACCACACTAATCCATGCCTAAGCTGACATAGTGCTAGCACAGTGTACAGATGAATGTCTTAGGGCTCGTTCACACGGGGCAAGAGGGGGCGGATTTTGATGCCAAATACACCTCAAAATCCGCCCCCTCACAATAGAGGTCTATGTAGTCTGTTAGCGCAAAAACTAGGTCTAAATTGCAGCTTCCTGACACTCCTTGTTTAACACTTGGGGCCTTGATTGAACAAGATGCAATAGAAAAGAGAAACAAGAATAAACAAAATGGTGAAAGGCCTTTGTTTACTCTACTGTTGTGTATATAACTCGCCTACTCATTTTTATTTTTAATGTTCTCGTAACGCTACCTATTATGTTGTATATTCATTAGTTCGCCTGTTAGAAGTGGGCCATTGGTTCCAGCTGATTGTCTAGGTTATTGCAGCAGTACTTCATCTGACTTGCCCTGCCTTGTCTAGTCGTCATCTTACTGTTTCTTCCCCTCAACGATTCGGGCATCTCTGAACCATCCTGGCATTCCCTCTTCAGGAAATGGATCTAATGAGATCTCTTTCCATTACCTTGTTTTAGTTATGCTCTTGTCTGGTTCAGACATCAGGCACATACCTTGCTGGAGGCAGTCACCCAGGGCCTCAGCCGCCCTCAACGCCTAGTCTTCTTTGTTTTGAGCATTTCTATGTTTCATCTTCCTTTTAACTCCAGGATTGGACCATCAGAGATCCCCTGCATTCTGCTGTGTTATTGTGGAGTGATCTGCTTCGATGTGGCCTTCTGGTAGTCTCTGGTTACTAACCTTGCAGTTTGTTGGCTTGCTATGAACTTCTGACTTGTTCCAGTCCTCCATGTGCTACTCATCCTCTGATGGTGTGTAGTGCTCCTATTCTTGTCAGACCCCAGTAGGGTGTCCTGTCTTCTGTAGACCTCGTTCAATCCATTGCCAGACTCCTGGTTCAGCGGTTACCTCTTACGTTGCTTCCAGGTCTATGTGTCTCTTAGCCCATTCCCTACATCATGTGAATGAGCTAAGCTGGTTATGACTTTTGGTTCCCAGAAAGGATATTCATTCATTCATTCATTCATTCTAGTACATCAGTGCTCCCCTGGGGAGTCTCTCCTTGCCTGTTATGATTAGGGGGCCTCTGCTTCTCTGAAACACTCCTCTTCCCACTTTGCTTGCTGGAGCTTATGGACTTCCCCTGGTCCATCTTGACATGTCACTTTCTGTGTGGTCTCTCTCCACTCTTAGTGAGATCAGTTCCAAGCTGCCTTCCCCAGGCATGACTGGCCTTCTGCTATTTAATAGGCATTTTTCCTATTCTGAAGGATGTTACCCCAGTTTGCCTGTTCTTCTCATGGTTACAAATTTCCTGTCAGGGAATCTATTGCTTTTGCGTCCCTTAATGGCGACCTTAGCAGGCAACCTCTACTCAGTACCCTTTCCCAGAGGTCTTCTGCCACGTACTGATATTGAGATCTCACTACTTGCTGTCTTGGCCTTCAAGTGGCATTGGTTCTTTAATGCAGTATTTTTGGGGCTCCCTGATTCTTTCTGCCTGCCTCATTCCCCCCCCCATGTCTCCTCCTCCTTTTTTTTCAACTATGAAATTTATTCTGTTGCATGGAAGACCAATATAGACTAGTTCTGGTTTCCTGCTAGACCTCTGTCTCTCTTTCCTCAAATGACTGTCCTCCCAAGCTTCATGGTTCTTCTAAACTTTTAGCTGCTGATTGCCTGCCCTTGAGCTTTTGCAGTGTTCTCCTTACTTGCCTACCTCCTCCTGTTGGGTAGAGACTGTTGTTCACCTAGCTTCTTGTGGTGAGGCGTGACTTTTGTGGGCCTCCCTTTATTGTTTGCCTTCTTTCTGGCTGAGATCTGTTCTTTGGTCCCCTTCCCCAGGCTCTGGATATATTTTAGTCCTCTGTCCCTATGTTCTCCCAGGTGAGTTGTGAGCTCGCTGTTCATTCAAACTTTTTTGCCTCTTGGCCTCTCTGCATTTGGTTGGTTAGTGTTGGTGTTTGCCCACTGCCCTAGTATGTGCTGTGCACACCTCCGCAAAGCTGCCCCCCATCTTCGATTCTTTTACATCTGACCTATTCTGACCATCTTGACTACCATATGGGCCTGCTCCTAGCCTTCTTCACCCTTCAAGCTCTCGTGCCTCTTCTCCCACAGAGCTGATTTTTCGCTAAAGGTCTTCCATTGTGCACTTCTGTGAAGCCTGCAACTCTGTTAAATCCTGAGGGCCTTCCAATCTACCTAATCCCCTTAGGTTCCCTCTGTAATTATTTGTCCAGTTTGTGACTAGGTTGTCTAACTATTGGATAGAGCTCCATCTCCCACAATCGCTCTCTCGTGCTCTCTCTCCTCCTCCCCCTTTTCAGGGTTAGGGGGTCTCTCCAGCTACCTCCCTTTCAACATAAGTTGGGTAATATGGAACCATAGCAGCATGAAGACAGTAGACATCCACTTTCTCCTTCTTGTCTGCCTTTATTTTGATTTCTCTCTGGATCTACTCCACTTGTTCTTCCCTGCACAATGCTTAAATTTGCTCGCTTTTCTCTTTCTCCACCTTCCTTCCTTCTTTGTTCTTGGACAGTATCTGTCACAAACAGTTTAGTGCCTCTGGGTTGCGTCTCAAACCCCCTCACTGCTCCAACTTCTTCTTTTTCCTCTATTGATGGTCCTTGCATGGGTTTGGCAGCCTTCGAGGCATCAATCTTGGCACTCTGGCTTAATATCTTTAGGATATTTGCAGTTTCTAACTGGTTCTCCATTTTATTCTGGGTCCCAGTTGGCTCCTCATTCTTTGGGCATTCATTGTCTATCGTTGCTGTCCTCTGGGCTTCCGTCAGTATCTTGGCCCTCATTCTGGGTTTTTGAAAATGCAATTATTTGATGATCTACAGTGGGTATTAGATGTTATTTAAATGAATCATTTTGATATACCCTGTTCTTCATGCTTGTATACCTGCTGTTCCAAAACAGATTTCCT
Organism: Leptodactylus fuscus; assembly: GCF_031893055.1. NCBI lineage: Eukaryota > Metazoa > Chordata > Amphibia > Anura > Leptodactylidae > Leptodactylus > Leptodactylus fuscus. The sequence continues at coordinate 130,681,937 of NC_134269.1, forward strand.
CCTTGTCTGCATTTTAGGCCTATCAGGCTCTTGTGCTTTTGGTCAACTGCAGGGCTTTTTTTTTTCTTTTCCCAGCCTCTGGGACTGCTTTAGGATACTGTGTCCTCCAATAATACAATCTTGGACTTTTTTACTTGCCATAAAATCCCTTTCTTGTTGTATTCATTGGGGATACAGATCCCTCCCTCTAATTTTTCTGATCTTGGCTTCGATCTTGAGTTGTCTTCTTGGGCTCAGGACATATTAGTTCTTACTCCACACGTTGACTTCTACTGCTGTTGGTTAAAAACTGATTAACTTCCTGTCTATGGAGAGGGTATGGCTCACTAAGGAAGAGCCAGCACTTTATTTCCTAGTGGCCAGACCTATACCCGTGGTACTATGTCCCCCTAAGGGATGTTACAATAAGTACAAAGATCCAATTTTTTCCCACAATGTGCAGCCTTTGTCTTAAGGATAAGCTTGCACAGGAATAAAACAGTGAGGAAGTGCAGTATTAAAACACAGGATAAAATTGCACCAAATACTCAGTGTTTTTTTTAAATTACGTTGTTACTTTTATTTCTGCAACATTTTGTTTCTTCTGTATTTTGGTTCATTCCACCAAAAGCTTCCTCTTCCTGGTCTAAATCCAATTTTAAACCAGAGTTTTATTCGGACTGTGTTTTTACTGTGGAATTAACAGATTTATTTTCTACAGAAATACTTAGCCTTTTTTTGGTGCAGGAAAATGTAGCATTGTGCAAAGATAATTTAACATGGCTCAGATTTTTTAAGTAATGTTTGAGGATTTTTTTTATTTTTTAAATTTTGCTCACTTTGTTCTGGATGTAAAATGCAAACGTAAAAATTCGGCATATGTTCACTGTGTACCCAGCCTGAATGAGTTTTCTGGGTTGTGGATTTTGTTGACCTGTCTTCAGAATGGTTCATCAATAGTAGATGGGTAGAAGTCAGATACTTGGCCCCCTCAACATTTAGCTACTCCCAATAGGAACTGGAAATAATGGTCTAAAAATAGGACCACTAAATGGAGAATGATGCTATGATTTTGGCTTTATTCTTTAATTTCTGTGCCAGGAGCTGTTCAAAATAGCTGAATGGTGCGGGTGTTGCGAGTTGGATAGAAGGATGAATCCACATTATCCATAACCTGGGAAACTTATTTGGATTTTTAATATTATGAATTCGAAATAAAAATTCGGCACTTTAATTGTTTTGCTAGATAACTTTACTGTACTCATGGCTGCGGTTTCTGCCCGTGCATCTGAGGAAAATATTGTGAAGTGTGTTGAATTACTGCTCTCAAGAAATGTTAACCCAAATGTATGCTGCAGGTAAGGACTTCCAGTTATCTAATCACAAGACCATCCTGAGTACCATTTGCTAAAATATGTCTCTTGTGACTATAGCCTTACAGCAGGTACCTAAATCTAGCTTTGGTCTGTCACAAGAGTGTTTGTATACGTGTAATTGTATTTTATACTAGTGTTTAATTTTAGATTCTGTTCATAAACTGAGGAATGTATCAGTGTAACAGTCTGTTAAACCAAATGTAAGCCTCAGTCCTACAGACACAATCCTTAATTGCTTGCATGTTGTTTAACTAAACTTCCCTTGCTTATTTTTGTTGGTTTCCACATGGTTTTGGAAACGCAAGCTCAAATCCTCCTTCCGTCTGTTTGTACCTACACGTTACTGTTTTTATTGGTCATGAAAATGATTTGTTTTAAACATTGGAAACTTCAAAGTAATGTGCAGTCTACATACTCCCATTTTATGCATCTTCCACTATGGTTAACAAATGCAAGAGTTTAAATAAAAAGCTTTAAAGCTGAAGCTGGGCAGACCAAATAACTGTGCAAGGTGAGATGCTTCTTGCTAGAATTTGTCAACTCTTGTTTGGCTTAGCTTAGGCTGGGTTCACACCATCGTTGGCTCTCCGTATGTGGATTCCGTTCGCCTCTCTGTTTGAAAAATGGGAAGAGAAAAGTGCTGCAAGCAGTGCTTTTCTCTCCGCATTGTTCGCCCTTTTCAGGTGGAAACCACACGGATCCCATTGTAGCCTATGGTTTACTTGGGTAACAGGTTTTTTTTTAAGCATATTTGGTTTGGGTGCGGGCGGGGTCCCCAAGCAAACTATCCCAAGGGAAAACTGAACGCAGATGTGAACCTAGCTTTAGACTATTATGTTGTGGCAGAAAGCACACTGGTAACACATTTTAATGAATTGTGACTCGTATGACCATGGCCCCTTTTCAGAAGGAAAAAGTAACTGCCAATGGGCACATATTCTTTTGGTGCTAACATATAATATAAATCTCTGTTCCAAAAATGTGCAAATAATCTAAGAAAACTGGTGGCTAAGGGCTAGTTCAAACGGGGATAAGCCCCCGCATTTTAGCCCTGATTCTGATGCAGGAAGCCACATCAGAATTGGACCAAAATGCGCCTGCCACTACTGTCGCGGCTTCCGACAGTTGCGGCTTCCCCCTCCAGAGTAGGCTCAAATGAATGGGGCTAGGCCAGAGGGTGCTCCTGCCAGCCGGATGCCAGGGCTGAATCAGCCACGGAGTCTGCCTGAAGAAAGGGCAGCCGTTTCTTTTTTCCATGAGCTGGAACACGGAAAAAAGAAATCTAGCGGTCTAGATAGACCTCCATTGTCAGGGGGCGGATTCTGAGCTGGATTCGGCGTCAGAATCCCCCCCTCTTGCCCGTGTGAACAAGCCCTTAGCCATGTTTTAGCAATGTTTTCTCTGAATTGTGCAGCACCTATTAAGAACAGGTTATGTTCTCTTTTGTGAGACTTTTATTGGTTTGGTTTTTCTGAGCAAAAGAAAAAAAAAAGTCTTAGGGCTATTAATGTGTTAAAGGGATCATATTATTTAAAGTCAATTTTTTTTTTTTTTTGTCTATCACGTAGGAATAGCCTTAAGAAAGACTATTCGTCTCATACTTTTAGATGTCTTCTCCGCGCCGCCGTTCCGTAGAAATCCTGGTTTTCCTCGATATGCATATGAGTTCTCTTGCAGCACTGGGGGTGGGCCCCAGCGCTCAAACAGCACTGGGGGTGTCCCCAATGCTGCAAGAGAACTCTCCAGCGCCGCCTCCATCTTCTTCAGGAACGGGTCTTCTTCCGGGGGTTGGCTTCAAACTTCTAGGTTTCGGGCCTTGGGCAAAGCCAGCGCCAGAAGAAGATGCATGAAGAGCCCGTTCCTGAAGAAGATGGAGGTGGCGCTGGAGGGTTCTCTCGCAGCATTGGGGACGTCCCCAGTGCTGCGAGAGAACTCCTTTGCATACCGAAGAAAACCGTGATTTCTATGGAATGGCGGCGCGGAGAAGACCTCTAAAGGTAGGAGACTAATAGCTTTTCTTAAGGCTATTCCTATGTGATTTATAGAAAAAATTGAGTTTAAATGATAGGATCCCTTTTAATAAGTGAACCTATAAACCTTTTAGCAATGTTTTGTGATTTCTGGGTTTGTCAGATTTCCAGGATAAATCAAGACTGACTTTCTGGATGGTCCATTATTTTGTCCAACCATTGAGCACCCTTTGAAGTCCATGTAGTTGAGAATTTTACTAGCTAGCACTTTTTTGATGCTAAATAAAATGTAAGTAGAATTCTGTGAATAAAAATTGTTTATCGGCTGTTAGATAAGCAAGTAAACTTTTTAGTGTTTAACAGAATTCAGTCCAGATGAGTTGGCATCAATCTATATACAGAGACTTCTAGTAGGGAGAAAGGTGACTTCAATGATGTTATAGCACAGGATGTGTTGAAATTTCACATGGCTAACTGTTGGTGTGCTTCCTGCTTGGTTTGTAAGCATCTGTGCTTGCTTATTTGCCTTCATTCCGGTAGTAAACAAACTGTTCTCTCTCACAGTTTTAGGAAATGATGGTTTAAAATGGATTTGGGATGGCTCTGCCATTATATTGAGAGAGTAAAATATGGAAACCTTTTTATTTTTTATTTTTTTTCAGTTTTGTGGACATTCAGAGATTGTGATCATACATTTTCCAAGATACTGCAGTAGATTCAAATAAATAATGTCCATCTTGGTGTAGTCCTAAGGCCTAGTTCACACGGGGACATGGAGGAGGATTTTGACAGCGGAATCCACGTCATAATCCTCCTCCATACAGTGTTAGTCTATGTAGACTGCTAGCTTTTTTTTTTCTGCTAGCAGAGAAAAAGAAGCGACATGACCTTTCTTCAGGCGTTTTCCGCCTGAAGAAAGCAATGGAAGTGAAAGGACATTGCATTTTTTTTTACAAAAAAAGTGCCACAAAAAGCATACCAAGGTAAAAAATAAAGCTTCCTAATTAGGAAGCGTTTTTTTTCCGGTGCCAAAATAAGCCACATGTTATTTACATGTGAACTAAGCCTAAGCATGAAGATGACTAGTCCTACTGAAACTTTTTCTCAAAACTGTATCAGTCTGCTTAAAGGGGTATTCCAATCTACATAATTATTTTTTAATTTGTAGCTGATTAAAAGGTAAACATTTTTGCAAATGTAAGTAATTAAAAATTCTGCAGAGTTTTAAAGATTTTCTCTAACTTTCTTAGTGGTGATAGTCTGTTATCTTGATCGGTTGCCATGGATACGACCACCAATGCAGAAACTTTCTAAGGTCAGAAAATCAGCCATGATTTCTTTACTGCGGCCGGGATATCTTCTGATACATGTAGTGTCCCTGCCCGATAACCCAGCTACAATAAGAAAATCATAGCTGGGTTCCTGACAAGTCCCAGACAATAGAACGTTTAAGATAAAGATAAAAGACTCAAAAGACTGTCACCACTAAGAAAGTTAGAGAAACTCTGCAGAATTTTTAATTACTTATATTTGCAAAAATGTTTAACTAACTTTTAATTATCTACAAATATAGATATGATTATGTACATGGGAATACCTCTTTAAGTCCTACTCTATAACATGATGTCATTAGATTGTTTTCATGGTGACAAGTTCCCTTTTAATATCACATCATTTATTGCTGTCGTTCTTGTGTATATAGAAAGAATTTTCCTGACTCTCTTGTAGACCCTTCATCAGCTTGATTGTATTTTTTTTTATACTGTCAACATTTTTTACGTACGTTTTGTCCATGTGTGTATGTACATATGACAACTAATTTTCAATTTCTGTTGTATCATACTTGTTTGCAGGAAGAAAATGACTGCACTTATGCTTGCTGCTTGTGAAGGCCACACCCAGGTCATTATACTACTGGTTGCTCATGGTGCTGATATAAATGCACAGGATGAGAAGGGTTTTACAGTAAGATATGCTTTTATATGCTTTGACATGGCTAGATCTTATTTTATAATGCTTGGATATGCTATCAATTAGGGCAGTACCTATAAGATCCACAGAGGATGGTGTTGTGTTTGGACCCAACGGGCCTCTCACAGTACATAAGCAGTATTAAAGCTTAACTAAATTTTCGGACAACTTTTGATTTTTTTTTGACAGTACCTGTGTTATTGATATTGTGTTGTAATATAGTTTATAACACATGTCTAATTTTTTCAATATTTCCCTTGTTTTCTGTGTTGAGAGCTGTTTCTGATGTTACTGTGTACGAGAGAACAGCATTATGTAAATGAGAAAAGAGAAAATGAGGGTAAGGTAGGGTCACTTTAAACAGTTCTATCTCAGACATTATAAAATGTTCAAACTTTATTTTTTTTACATGAAAGAGGAGATTCTCAGTGTTTATCTAAATTTTTTTCCAGAGATGTCTTTGGTTGATAAGTCTGGATTGATATATTTATATACAGCTGTATAATAATATATTATAATATGTATATAATATAAAAGGTTGTATGTTTTATACCCCCCCTCTCATTTTCTATACATTTTGCACAGCCCTGTACTCCAATCCTTTACTTCATACACAGTAACATTCAGTGAGAGTCAAAACCACTGTCAATATAGAGTGTTGGCCAAAAGTATTAGCACCCCTGCAATTCTGTCAGATAATATTCATTTTCTTCCAGAAAATGATTGCAATCACAAATTCTTTGGTATTAATATCTTCATTTATTTTGCTTGCAATGAAAAGCACAAAAGAGAATGAAATGAATAAAAAGTCAAATCATTGATCATTTTAAACACAACTCCAAAAATGGGCCGGACAAAAGTATTGGCACCCTCAGCCTAATACTTGGTAGCACAACTTTTAGACAAAATAAAAGCAGGTACGCCACACTAGTCGCACCCCACTGTGGGTGAGCACCTTGCTGGTCACCCAGTCCCCACCGCATCTCTGACTGGAATGCTGTTGGTCCCACTACCACGCGCGAAGTACAGGTGAATATGAGAAGATATGTGAGACCATCTAGCACGCCAGGGTACTTCTAGGGGCCCATAACCAGGCCTCAATCCTCCTTTTTTTTTTTTTTCCTCTCAATTGACCTCCGTTGGGCCTCTGGAGCCCCCGGCCGTCTTTCGCACCAGTTGTGCTTCACTGCTAACTGCGTCCTCCTACTTTAGTTCCTGGTCTCGCCGGGGTCTAGGCAACTCCTTCTCCCCTGGGCTTTCAGGACTTCTACTAGCCCTCTCATTGACCCAGGGGTGGTCCCTTTCCCCTGTTCCTATTCCTTGGATGTGGGAAATTATGGGAGGTTCATTCCTTCTCCTCTCTTCTTTGCTTGTTCCTAGTGCTTTTTCCTGGGCTGCACCTGACCATTGCGTCCTCTATAGCCTCATCTAGCCTCTAGAGTCCTGTCATCTAGCCTAGGGTCTGTTATCTCTATATGTAAACACACAGATAATACAGAGCAAAAAATGTTATCAAAAAGACAAATTCATAAATGAATAAAGTTTATTAGAAATAATTAATCAAAATAAGAAAACAGAGTAACAAAATGGATGCAAATAAATTACATATAGGACAGGGGAACCAAAACTACCAGAGAACCAATGTGGAAGGTACATGAATAATATTAGTACAGGGTATAAATAAACATACAATGCTGCTCTAAGTTATTCAAGAGACAATGTCTCAATATAGCATGTTTGTAAAAATATAAACCATAAATCCCTCAACCAAAACCATATAATTAGGGTGCAGGGACTACAATGTAACAGGTTATATATATAATAGATATATAGAACATCAACCTTTCTGAAAAAAATGGCAGTAAAGAAAAGTGACCAAGTGTGTGCATAATAATGAACAAGGCAGAGTCTAATAGTAAAGCAGAAGAAAACCTATTCAAGTTCCAAACATCACCAAAGTAGACCCGCAGGAAAAAAGCACCTTTAGTAAATCATAATGGGACCTTACCACAAATGTACTGTCTTTTTGACAACATTTTTTGCACTTTATAGTTGAAATTCAGTATTTGTGCCTTTTGTTTGTTTGCACTGTTTTTACACAGATAATAAAGAGTCCATTCTGTATGATCATCTACATATTATCTGATATGCCGAAGTTTTGTGAGACTTCTCCAGCCATTTAGCAGGAGAAATACAGGAAGTGAGAGGAACAGATACTGCAGACAGACTGCTGAAAGACTCAGATGGGAAAACCCCTTTAACCCCTTCCCACCGATCGCACTTTTTGACTTCCTGACCAAGCTCGATTTTTCAAAACTGACATGTGTCACTTTATGTGGCAATAACTTTGGAACGCTTTAACTTACCAAAGTGATTTTGAGATTGTTTTCTCGTAACACATTATACTTCTTGTTAGTGGTAAATTTTGGTTGATATGTTTTGTGTTTAATTATGAAAAAATAAGAAATTTGGTGGAAATTTTGAAAAATATGCATTTTATAAAGTTTGAAATAATGTGCATCGCATACAGATAGACCGCCAAAATTATATCATAAATCTCATGTCCCAGATCTCTGCTTTATGTCGGCATCAAACTTTAGTCACCCTTTTAGTTTTTACAGACATTATAAGATTTACAAGTGAAACAACAATATTCATAATTTTCAAGAAATTTCCAAAACCCATTTTTTAAAGGGACTAATCCAGTTATGAAGGAGTTTTGAAAGACCCTTGTATTAAAGCCCCCCATATATCACCCCAGTTTCAAAACGGCACCCCTTAAATAAGCCAAAGCAGCATATACCTAGTAATTTAACCCTATAAGTGCTTAACAGGAATTAATACAAATTGGAGGTGAAATTTTAAAATTTGATTTTACTAATATTTTCGTTTAGCCCTAGAATTTGCACATTCACAAGGGGTTAAAGGAGAAAACGCATCCCACAATTTGTTATGCAAGTTCTCCCGACTACCATAGTACCCCACTTGTGGGTGTAAACTAATATATGGACGCACAGCGAGACGCAGAAGGGAAGGCGCGCCAAGGAGCTTTTAGAGCACAGATCTGGCTGTGATCAGTTTCAGGAACCATGTCGCATTTACAAAGCTCTTGAGGAGTCAAAACAGTGGAAACCTCTAGAAAGTGACCACATTTTGAAAACCGCACCCCTCAAAGAATTTATCAAGTGGTGTAGCGAGCATTAGTAACTAGAGATGAGCGAGTACTGTTCGGATCAGCCGATCCGAGCAGCACGCTCCATAGAAATGAATGGATGCACCTGGTACTTCCGCTTTGATGGCGGCCAGCCGCTTAACCCCCCACGTGCCGGCTACGTCCATTCATTTCTATGCGAGCGTGCTGTTCGGATCGGCTGATCCGAACAGTACTCTCTCATCTCTATTAGTAACCCCGAAGTGAATATGTAAGCTGTGCGGAGTAAATTGGGTACACCAAATCCCATTCTATTTTCCCACTAGCTCCTATGACACGGACGGGGAAGAGGGGCATTCTGGGGGATCAGCACTAGTGTATTATCTCTCATAAGCTCTAAATAAGAAAACGCTCGCACAGCTTATACATTTCCTTCTAGTCGCAGCCACTTATGTCCTAATGATTTGGCGACTTTTAGGGTTTTTGTCTTCACATTGTACAAGCTAGATTTTTTTTTTTTTTATTTTAAATATGATTTTTATTGAAAAGAAGAAAACTTTTACAATATAATAAAAAAGCAATTACAAACATAAGAAGAATCGGCATAAGTCTAAGCAGTAGAAAAGGAATTGTAAGCTGGAACTTCGGGCTGCAACCCAAATATATGGATGACACAAACATGACCAAACATACAAAGACCAAAGGACCAGATATACAAACGCTACAAAGACACCAATTCTACGAGAAGACAGGAAAGGAATGAAAAGGGGAATACAACCAGAAGGGAACAGGAAAGAAACAAGAAAAAGAGAAATAGGGGAGACTGAATAGGAACAGAAAAGAACGAGAAAACCAAACAATGACATAAACAACATAACCACTAGAGATGAGCGAACAGTGTTCTATCGAACACATGTTCGATCGGATATCAGGGTGTTCGCCATGTTCGAATCGAATCGAACACCGCGTGGTAAAGTGCGCCAAAATTCGATTCCCCTCCCACCTTCCCTGGCGCCTTTTTTGCACCAATAACAGCGCAGGGGAGGTGGGACAGGAACTACGACACCGGGGGCATTGAAAAAAATTGGAAAAAGTCATTGGCTGCCAAAATCAGGTGACCTCCATTTTAGACGAATAGTGGATTTCAAATCCGGGTCATATGAGAATGTGAACTTTGTGACTATGAGACAGGGATAGCTGTACAGGCAGGGATAGCTAGGGATAACCTTTATTTAGGGGGGAATGTTATTAAAAATAACTTTTTGGGGCTCTATCGGGTGTGTAATTGTGATTTTTGTGAGATAAACTTTTTCCCATAGGGATGCATTGGCCAGCGCTGATTGGCCGAATTCCGTACTCTGGCCAATCAGTGCTGGCCAATGCATTCTATAAGCTTGATGAAGCAGAGTGTGCACAAGGGTTCAAGCGCACCCTCGGCTCTGATGTAGCAGAGCCGAGGCTGCACAAGGGTTCAAGCGCACCCTCGGCTCTGATGTAGGAGAGCCGAGGGTGCACTTGAACCCTTGTGCACCCTCGGCTCTGCTACATCAGAGCCGAGGGTGCGCTTGAACCCTTGTGCACACTCTGCTTCATCAAGCTAATAGAATGCATTGGCCAGCGCTGATTGGCCAATGCATTCTATTAGCCCGATGAAGTAGAGCTGAATGTGTGTGCTAAGCACACACATTCAGCTCTACTTCATCGGGCTAATAGAATGCATTGGCCAATCAGCGCTGGCCAATGCATTCTATTAGCGTGAACTGAGTTTGCACAGGGGTTCTAGTGCACCCTCGGCTCTGCTACATCAGATTGCTACATCTGATGTAGCAGTGCCGAGTGTGCATCAGATGTGTAGTTGAGCAAAACTGACTCAGCACTGCTAAGTCTCTGCATTCGCATAGGAATGCATTGGCCAGCCTTCGGCCAATCAGCGCTGGCTCTGCCGGAGGAGGCGGAGTCTAAGGTCGGACCTGAATGGAGACTGGTGTGGAGCGATCTTAGACTCCGCCTCCTCCAGCAGAGCCAGCGCTGATTGGTCGAGTTCCGAGTACTCTGGCCAATCAGCACTGGCCAATGCATTTCTATGGGGAAAAGTTAGCTTGCGAAAATCGCAAACTGACAGGGATTTCCATGAAATAAAGTGACTTTTATGCCCCCAGACATGCTTCCCCTGCTGTCCCAGTGTCATTTCAGGGTGTTGGTATCATTTCCTGGGGTGTCATAGTGGACTTGGTGACCCTCCAGACACGAATTTGGGTTTCCCCCTTAACGAGTTTATGTTCCCCATAGACTATAATGGGGTTCGAAACCCATTCGAACACTCGAACAGTGAGCGGCTGTTCGAATCGAATTTCGAACCTCGAACATTTTAGTGTTCGCTCATCTCCAATAACCACATACCTGATTACAATACCAAAGAAACACAAAATACATCCAAAAAATAAAATAAAATAAAGCCACCTGGGATATCAACATAGTAGGTAAATAGTGATCAAGGGGTCCCCATGGGGGCGGCCTGAGGCCGAGGAGAAAGAACACCCTTATTAGACTCCACATACGAAATCCAGAGAGACCACTGGGATCGAAACTTGGCGTAAGTATGATTTTTGTTAGACAACAGACGTTCCAGGGTACATGCCAAGTTCACATGGTGAAATAGTTCAGCTAAGGTCAAACAAAGAGCGGACTTCCACTGACGAGCGATCATGGCCCGAGCTGCGAGCACAATCTGTCCCAGAACGTCCTGCATCTCTGAGGGAAAACTACCAACATCCAAGAAACAAAGGGCGATTTTTTTTTTTTTTTTTTTTTTTTTTTGCTGACTCGAGTATAAGCCGAGGGGGGCTTTTTCAGCACAAAAACTGGGCTGAAAAATTCGGCTTATACTCGAGTATATACGGTAATTTATTTTTCCCGTATGGTGAGGGGGCGAGTTAGATCAGGAGTGTGAACCACTCTCTTTTTTTCATTGTTTCACCTCTCATAGACAGAGACCTTCCCCAAAATGGTGTGACTAAAAAGTACATTGGGCCCAACAACAAAATAAACTCCAAACCTAGGCATACAAGAAAATATCCAAAAGTTACAAATGGCAGAATAAGAAAAAAAGAAAAATTTTGCAACACTGGATTTTTTTAAGGGGTTAAAACGTAAAGAAAATGAATATAAATTTGGGATCACTGGAATCGGACCGACCCATAGAATACAAGTGACATGTCATTTTGGCTACACAATGAACACCATGTAAAAGAACCCCGTAAGAAAGTTGCTTAAATGCACTTTTTCCCCAATTGCATCCCATTCTGAATTTTATTTATATTCTTATTCTTATGGTAGAGTTGGAAGGGACCTCAAGGGCCATCGGGTCCAACCCCCCTGCGAGTGCAGGTTTTCCTAAATCATCCCAGCTATATGTTTATCCAGATTCCGCTTGAAGATTTCCATTGATGGAGCGCCCACCACCTCCCGTGGCAGCTTATTCCACTCTCTCACTACCCTCACTGTCAGAAAGTTTTTCCTAATGTCTAATCTGTATCTCTTTCCCTTTAGTTTCATCCCATTGCTTCTTGTACTTCCTTGTGCTAATGAGAATAGGGTATATCCCTCTGCACTGTGACTACCTTTCAGATATTTGTAGACTGCTATTAAATCTCCCCTCAGCCTTCTCTTCTGCAAACTAAACAATCCCAGTTCTTTTAGCCGCTCCTCATAGGACATGGTTTGCAGACCTTCCACCATTTTGGTTGCTCTTCTCTGGACTTGCTCCAATATATTGATGTCTTTCTTGAATTGAGGCGCCCAGAACTGTACACAGTATTCCAGGTGTGGTCTGACCAGGGAAGAGTACAGCGGAATAATGACCTCTCTTGATCTAGATTCAATGCTTGACTTAATACATCCCAGAATTTTATTAGCCTTTTTTGCAGCAGCACCGCACTGTTGGCTCATGTTGAATTTGTGATCTACTATTATGCCCAAGTCCTTTTCCTTTATGCTATCACTTAGTTCTATTCCTCCCATACTATATATGTTTTTTACATTTCTGTTACCCAGATGTAGAACTTTGCATTTGTCCCTGTTAAATAGCATTTTGTTCGCCTCAGCCCATTGTTCCAGTGTGTCTAAGTCCTTTTGAATACACTCTCTCTCCTCTCTAGTGTTGGCTATTCCTCCTATCTTCGTATCATCTGCAAATTTTATGAGTTCCCCAATAATTCCATCGTCCAGATCATTTATAAAGATATTAAAAAGTACTGGGCCCAGAACAGAGCCCTGCGGCACCCCGCTTTTGACTTTCTTCCAGTTCGATGTGTAGCCATTTAGTATTACTCGTTGTGCCCGATCATTAAGCCAGTTGTGAATCCACCTAACTGATTTTTTGTCAAAGCCATACTTAATCATTTTTTCAATAAGAAGGTTATGTGATACTTTATCAAATGCCTTACTGAAGTCAAGATATACTATGTCCACGGCATTCCCTTGGTCCAACCATTCAGTGATTTTGTTGTAGAAGGAAATCAGGTTAGTCTGACAAGATTTATTGGTCATAAAGCCGTGCTGGCTCTGGTTAATTAATGCCTTCCCATCCAGGTACCGAAGTAAATGTTCCTTGACAATTTGCTCAAAGATTTTTCCTGCTATCGAGGTCAGACTTACCGGCCTGTAATTTCCTGGATCGTCCCTTTTCCCCTTTTTGTAGATGGGGACAACATTTGCCCTTTTCCAATCTAAAGGGACCACTCCTGTTTCCCATGACTTACCGAAGATTATAGCAAGGGGTTCTGTTATTTCCTCTGCTATCTCTTTCAGGACTCTAGGGTGTAAATCACCTACCTAGTACATCGTATGGAATAATAAATGGTACCATTGCAAAGTACAATTTGTCTTGCAAACATTAAGCCCCCATTTTGCTCTCTGAACATAAAAATAAAGAAATTATGGGGTTTGGAGGATGGGGAGTCAAAAACAAAAAATGTAATACTTAAGGTGGGAAGGGGTTAAAGTCACCCAGAAGGAACCAAGGAAGGCACGGGCACATGTAGTGAAACGCAATATCCTCTGCAACACCTTTCCAGATTAATAACACGGCGGGTGCACTACAATTTACTGTATAAACAAATATATCTCCCATGTGTGTCTATTTCTGAAGCATGGGTATAGATCAATGGAAGAGAATACTGACTTATCTGGAGTAGGCCATATGAAACTGCTGGCCTATCCACGGCCCCCCCAGAGTACATGTGGTTTCCTAAGTCATATGGGTCACTTGCAAACATAGAATTACTGAATGATGAGGTTGAACAAAGTTTCTAACCGTTCCACTCTTATCTCCATCCTTTAATCTTTTGACATTTCAAGTAATCAATTTGATGTTGTTCACCATCTAAGCAGTATATAACAGGTCTTAAGCAAGTATTCTCTGCTCTACTGTATTTCCTGATGAGCCACATTCCTATTACAATGCAAAGTATCTAGGCCATGGGTCGGCAACCCCGGACCTTTTTTGGAACTTGAGGCATATTTCCCTGGCACATCAGCCAGAGTCCCTGATTGGGCGTTACTTGGGCAAATTGACCCAGCGGTTTCCTTCAGACCAAATACATCCAAACCGAAACTGCTTTTATTATATTGTGGGATCTCTTCCGACTCCAGAATATAGTAAGCGGAGGCCCAGGGGGTGGTGACAAAGCACAATAAACAATGTTACTTTCCTTCCTTGGACTCCAACGTGGCTCCTTGGCCCTCTTCGGCGTGTCTGCCTGACGTCACAGACTGCTGATAGGGCCTCAGGGCTTATGTGGTCGCCATGAGTCATAATGATGCCCGAGTCCGGTCGTTGACGTCAAGCAGAAGAGCCAAAGAGTACAGGAATCCAAGTCCAGGGAAGGTAATTTAAATTAAAAGCGATAAAGTAAAAAGTACATTTGGCTTTGCACTAAAAGGACTCAAGTCCCTAAGAAAGTTGCACAAACGAAGATTTTCACTAATTCCACCTCCTTCTCTACCATTGCCCCTTTTCCAGTACTTCTTTTTCCAGAGCAGTGTCTGTAAGTGGTCAGAGCCTCCGGCGGTGCACCCCACGATAGCTAAGCTTTCCCAGGCTACAATTCTACTTTTGGCGGACTCTCTGAGATCCTTTGCTCAAGATAGTGAGCTCTGTCTCCAAGATGGCCTTTGTAACGGCTGGCTCCTCCCTGTGGTCTTCCTTTGCTGCACCTTGAGTCAGCAAGGCCTTAATTTCTTGGGCCAACCAGTTTCAGAAGAGGCTGGAGTCCCCATGAGTAGAATCAGCAGCTTGTTTCCCAAATTCTGAACACTTCGAACCATCTGTGCGATGCCTCTCTGGAGACGGCTCACCGTTCTGCCAGGGTGTCAGCCAATGAAGAGGCAATCCGCCGCACTGTTTGTATCCACTTGTGGAATTCTGAATCTGTCTTTAAGCTATCCATTCCATTATCTCTGGATGAAAAGGGCAGGGTTTTTGGCAAAGGCCTGGAGAAGCTCATATCTGAGGCTACAGGGAGGAAAAGTTCTCCCTTAGAGGCATTCTAAGTGCCAGACAACCTTCTCCAGTTGTTCTTAGCATTTGCCCTCCAGAGTGAGAGGTAGAGCCACGAAAGGACTCCCTCTTCAAGAATCCTTCCTTCAAGGCCAGACTTGCTTGGCAGTCCTATACCAAGGTTTTCAAGCCTTCCTCTTTCAAGTCCTTCTGTGATTGAAGGTCTTTCCTCACTTCCAGGAGATCTGCCTTGCCAGCGTCGAAGATTCCTGGGAATGAGAGGTGATCTCAATGGTTACTGCATTAAGTTCTTGACCATTCGTCACAGAAGATTTTTTTTTTCCGTTCACTTTCCCTTCTTCTCCCACCCGAGTGCCCACCTTTTTACATGCTGTCTCTACAACGTGAGGGCATCATTTATCCCTCTCCCCATGTCATATCGTTTTCAAGGTTTTTTCGTAAACCTGTTCACCATCCATCCCAAAACTTCAATGGTCTCAATTGCTTTATCTGTGTCTGCAGGTTCTGCATGGAGTCCCTCTGGGTAGTGGTGGCATCCCTAGAGACTTGCAAATTTCTTTTGTCCATTCACATTTGCGACACCTACCTCCGCGTTACCATTGTGCTATTCCATCTGCGTTTTCTTTGTTCGCAGTGGGTTCATGTCATTTTCAGTTTCATGTGATGGTTTTCCTCATGGCTATCTTCAGCTCCAGAAGAGTTGCCATGATTCCATACTTGAACTACCTCCTGGTGAAAGCCTCCTCCAAGCTGGACAATTTGACCAGCTTATGCATCACCTTGGACCTCCATTGCCAATTTGAATGGCTCATCAAAGAAAAATCCTCCTGTCTTGTACCTTCTCGGTATATGGAATACTTTGACATGATCCTCGATACTCACCAGGGCAAGGTTCTCCTCCTGGAGTCAGAGATCTTTGCCCATCTGATCTGATCTGGAAGCTCCCACCTTTGGAGGAACTCTCCATGTCCTTTTCAGTTCTGCTTTTGGGTTCTGGACACAATGGGTTTGACTTTTGAGACTATTCCTTATACTCAATTCCACTTGTTTCTACTGTAATTGGCGATTCTGGCCGCTGGGAAAAGTTTCCATCCAGCCTCGAACGGCTGATCTTCTCGCCTCCCTAGCTTCGGCAAGAGCTTCATTGAGGGATCTCCCAAGGGAAGGGGTGTTCTTCTGCAGTCACCTTGACCCAACAAGTGGGCACCAGGAACTGAGCAGCTATGCAAGAAGCCTCCCGCTCTCTTCTTTGGGCGGAGCATCATGTGTCAGCCCTGTTGGCAATATACATTTCAGGCGTGGATAATTGAGCAGCAGACTACCTAAGTCGAGAAATGCTCAGCTTGGAGCGAGTGGTTGCTTCACCAGCAGATATTTTTCCAGTTGTGCTCCAGTAGGGTGTGCCAGATGTTGACATCTTCGCCTTCTGTCTGATCTATAAGCTCCATCACTATGTGGCCAGGTCCCGGGACCCTCGGGCTATCACCACGTACGCTCTTGTGAATCCATTGTCAGATTTCCCTCTTCTGTTCCTGTTCCCTCCTCTTCTCCTTCAGTTTCTCAAGAAACTCAAGACCGAGGGGGTTCTAGCCATCCTGATGGCTACAGATTAGCTCTGCAGGGCCTGATACACAGATTTCATGTTCCTTCTGGTGGTTGCTCCTTGGCCTCTTTCTCTGAAAGACGACCTCCTGTCTCAGAAGCTACTGTTCCACCCCACCTTACCTCAACTGCATTTAACGGCGGATCTGTCAATTCAGACCAAAGGGGCTCTATCATCAGAATTATTCCCTATGAGTCACACATCTGGTGTCTTCTTCCAGCGACGTCCTCCTGGGCTCTTTCTTCCACGCCTTCATCTTCTTTTCTTCTGGCGGGTTGTGTTGAAATTTGGATTTTTTTTTTTTTTTTTTTTTTAAAGGGGTTTAAAAATAAAATAAAATATATATATATATATATATATATATATATATATATATATATATATTTGGCATCCCTGGAATTGGAATTTTCAGCTTCCCATTGCATCATACAGAGTACATACAGAATATTAAATAGTACCGCTAGGAAGTACAATTTATAGCAAAAGAAATGCTTATATGGCTCTGTCAATGGAAAAATAAAAGTTTTGGCTCTTGGAAGGCATCGTCAAATGCGAAAATCAAAAGGTGCCTGTACGGGAAGGACTTGAAAAAATAAGTAGCATAGTTTTGATAAAGTATATTACAAAAATATAGCCCAAACACCATCCTACAGAAAAGTATTTGTTTAAAGTATTGTAAAATTGCATTTACATTTTAAATGACAATGGAGTTGTGTCATTGGAGTGGCTCATGAATTGGTTTACTGTGAAGCGTTTAGTGCATTTTTATGTTTACCATATTTGCTAATGTATATGTTGTAAATCTGAGAAATGCATTCTCTTAAACGTGGTGCCATTAGTTGTCACTGCTTTTTAAGATGAATGACACACATTAATATAAAGCTAAAGATATCGTTCTTGACATGTGAGAAATGACTTTTCTGAGTATCAGAGAAACAAGGAATTACTTTGTTTCCTGTCTTTTATGTATTTGAGTGTGTAGTCTTATGTCATAGATTAATAGCCATACCTATTCCTGCAAAAACTGCAGATAGTATATAGTGGAAATAGACTACTGAGGCTAAAAAAAAGGAGGAATATTTTTTAAAAATAATTATGGCCTAAATGGTGTTGCTCATACATGCTCTCTTTCTCAGAGAACTACTAATATGGTGGGATCTGCATCCTACCTCCTGTGGATATGCCAATTAATGTATCCATTCAAAACCAAAAGATAATAGTGTAAAGAATCTAGTTTATGTCTTGTGTACACCTATTTGGATATGGTTCTCCTAATGCAGACTACATTTCCCATAATGCCTCTTTCTTGCTAGAGGGGATGGCTTCTTATCACACTGAATTTACTATGCTGAGTGTCTATTAAGGGCATAAAGTGATAGAGACCGAAATTTATTGGATGTTTTAAACTTTTTAAACAAATAAAAAACTGAAAAGTGGGGCGTGCAAGATTATTTTGCCCCCTTGTGTTAATACTTTGTGGCGCCACCTTTTGCTGCGATTACAGCTGCAAGTCGCTTGGGTTTTGTCTCCCTTGCAAAACAGCTGGAGCTCAGTGAGGTTGGATGGAGCGTTTTTGAACAGCAGTTTCCAGCTCTTTCCACAGATTCTCGATTGGATTCAGGTCTGGACTTTGACTTGGCCATTCTAACACCTGGATACCTTTATTTGTGAACCATTCCATTGAAGATTTTGCTTTGTTTTGGATCATTGTCTTGTTGGAAGTTAAATATGCGTTCCAGTCTCAGGTCTTTTGCAGTCTCCAACAGGTTTTCTTCCAGAATGGTCCTGTATTTGGCTCCATCCATCTTCCCATTAATTTTAACCATCTTCCCTGTCCCTGCTGGAGAAAAGCAGGCCCAAACCATGATGCTGCCACCACCATGTTTGACAGTAGGGATGGTGTGTTCAGGGTGATGAGCTGTGTTGCTTTTACGCCTAACAGGTCCATTTTGGTTTCATCTGACCAGAGCACTTTCTTCCACATGTTTGGTGTGTCTTCCAAGTGGCTTGTGACAAACTTTAAACAAGACTTTGTAGGGATATCTTTGAGAAATGGCTTTCTTCTTGCCACTCTACCATAAAAGCCAGATTTGTGCACTGTACAACTGATTGTTGTCCTATGGACAGACTCTCCCACCTCAGCTGTAGATCTCTGCAGTTCATCCAGAGTGATCATGGGCCTCTTGGCTGCATCTCTGATCAGTCTTCTCCTTGTTTGAGATGAAAGTTTAGAGGGACTGCCGGGTCTTAGTAGATTTGCAGTGGTCTGATACTCCTTCCATTTCAATATGATTGCTTGCACAATGCTCCTTCAGATGTTTAAAGCTTGGGAAATCTTTTTGTATCCAAATCCAGCTTTAAACTTCTCCACAGCAGTATCTCGGACTTGCCTGGCGTGTTCCTTGGTCTTCATGATGCTGTCTGTGCTTTAAACAGAACCCTGAGCCTATCACTGAGCAGATGCATTTATACAGAGACTTGGTTACACACAGGTGGATTCTATTTATCATCATCAGTTATTTAGGACAATATTGGATCATTCAGAGATCTTCACTGAACTGAACGGAGTGAGTTTGCTGCACTGAATGAAAAGGGGCCGAATAAGTTTGCACACCCCACTTTTTAGTTTTTTATTTGTTAAAAAAGTTTAAAATATCCAATAAATTTCGCTCCACTTCACAATTGTGTCTCACTTGTTGATTCTTCCCCAAAAAATTAAAATTTGATATCTTTGTTTGAAGCCTGAAATGTGGCAAAAGGTTGAAAAGTTCAAGGGGGCGAATACTTTCTCAAGGCACTGTATGTAATCTTCAGGTTGTCTACTTTTAAAAAATATATAGGGTTTGGGGCTTCACTTGCTTTTTGCGGTGTGTAATCCCTACATTTTATAGGATGACACTTTAAGATTTCCAACTTCAAAGCAGATTTTTGTTCCTTCCAATTCTAGCGATTTTCTGAAGACACGTGTATGTGGGTTTAGGCCATAGTGATATGAATGAACTCTGCACATGTTGAACTCTTATTTTTAGGAGCTTTTGTGCATATAATTTATTGTTTGTTTTCCACTTCTAACAACTAATGTACATTTATTTGCATTTTTTTCATCAAAATTGCATGAAGGTGCCTGTTCGTACATAGTAACAAGTGGCATTGAGACAATGCTGCAGGTGTCTACTTTAAGAAAATATATAGGTTTGGGGGGTGGTGGTGGATGACTTTTTAATGTTGCAATTTAGGTTTGATTTATCCATCTCAAAACTGTGAAAATTGCTCTGGCTACTAGAGGTGCAAATTTTCCAGAGACCTTTGGTAGGTAAATGGTTAAAGGGGTTGGCCACTTTCAGACCAATATTTAGAAACAAATGTTATCATTTGTACAATAAAAGGATAGACAATTTGCAATATACTTTCTGTATCAATTCCTCACGGTTTTCTATGTCTCTGCTTGCTGTCATTCATTCTCTTACCCTCAGGACGATAGTTTGTAGCCCCCGCGCAGCTCCCTGCATGTCCCGCTATGTCCCTTTAGTGTTTTACTTAAACTTTCCTCTGATCACTCCCCCGCTCTTATAACAGCAATAGAAAGTGATGGGTGATCAGTGGAACGCTAGTACTACTGAAGTTTAAAACTCAAGGACCTGTGTGACATGTCAGATGTCACATGACTAGGGAGGCGTGCCTTAGTCTGCCGGCCGGAAGATGAAGAGATGTAGTACTGAGAGGAATGTGAGATGCAGAGTGGAGTGTGTGTATGTCAGTAACCTAGGGGCAGAGATGGAGGGGGGACATGAAACTGGGGCCACAGATGGAAAGGGAACATGAAACTGGGGGCAGAGATGAGGGGGAGCATGAAAATGGGGACAGATGGAGGGGGGGACATGAAACTGGGGGCAGAGATGAGGGGGAGCATGAAAATGGGGACAGATGGAGGGGGGGGACATGAAAATGGGGGCAGATGAAGGGGGGATATGAAACTGGGGGCAGATGGAAGGGGAACATGAAACTGGGGGCAGATGGAAGGGGAACATGAAACTGGGGACAGAGATGAGGGGGAGCATGAAAATGGTGACAGATGGAGGGGGGACATGAAAATGGCGGCAGATGAAGGGGGCACATGAAACTGGGGCAGATGGAGGGGGCACATGAAACTGGGGACAGATGGAGAGGGGGCATAAAATGGGGCAAATGAAGGGGGATATCAAACTGGGGGAGAAATGGTGGGGGGAGATGAAACTGGGGGTAGATGAAGGGGGGCACTTAAACTGGGGACAACTGGAGGGGGCAGTAAACCGTGGGAGTAGCTCGAGGGGGACCTGTCTGCCTCTATTTGTCCCCAGTTTATTGTCACGTCCAGCTACCCCTACGGTTTAATGTCTGCTTCTAGCCTCCCGAGTTTAATGTCCCCCTCTAGTTGCCCCCAGTTTAATGTCCCACTTCAGCTGCCATTAATTTATTGCCCCCCTCCAACTACCCCCACTGTTTTATGTCCCCCTCCAGCTGCCCCAGTTTCATGTCCCCTCTAGTTTCTGCTAGTTTAAACTGGGGCACCAGGAGAGGGACTTAATACTGTGGGGTAGTTGGAAGGGAACATTATAATGTGGGAACATATAATGTATGGGTGACTGTAGGAGGATTATACTGTGTGGGGCACATGAAAAATGAATAAGAATGGGCGGAGACATAAAAATGGGTGGAGCTAAATTTGCTGCGGTGAGCATAGCTTGTGGAAAACCTGATGTGGCCCAGCCTTACCCAGACTCTACCTCCAGCGACCCCTGCGTAAATTGAGTTTGAGACCCCTGTTCTAGTGGATAAAAGTCTGACCATGGTCATGTGATGAGCACACAGGTGTACAGTTGATTACCAGGCAGCTGTCTGATTACTGTGCTGTGACTATAACGAGCGGCACCTGTGTGCTCATCACATGATCATGGACCGTAAATCACATGACCATGGTCAGAGTTTTACCCACTAGAGCAGGGGTCCCCAACCACCGGTCCGCGGACCAGTAACGGGCCGTGGGGCATGTTGCACCGGTCCGCATACTGGCGGCGAGGAGTCAACAGCTGCTGTGGAGTCAGCGAGTGCCACAACACTGATGCTTGGTTGTTGCTCATTGGGATAAGGTGAGCAAAGTGCGGGGTTGATCCGGGACCCGCTGTATGTCCGGGATTCTAGTACTATGCAAGGTGTTCTGCAATGACAGCAACCAAAACGAGATTACAAAGTAGACTGAACATAAGGAACACACTTCGTGTGTCACTGTCTCCCATCACTCCTAGATGGGACCATCTCATTGCAGGGAAACGAGCTCAGTGCTCCCACTGATTCTGCCTTATGGTGACTTGAGTCACATTATATTATTTTTATTATATTTAGTTTGCACTTTCTCTTGTGTTTTTATATGTACATGATTCTAATCTACATCCCCATGCTTAACCTCGTCCCAACCACACCCCTTCCCGCCTCCACCAGGCCATAGAAAAATTATCTTGCTGAAACTGGTCCCTGGTGGAAAAAAGGTTGGGGACCACTGCACTAGAGGTAACAGAATGAATGACAGCAAGCAGAGATCTAGAAAACTGTGAGGAATTGATACAGAAAGTATATTGGGCAATTGTACAACTTTTTTTTTTTTTTTCAATTCAAACGTTTTATTGGGTTTTTCAACATTTGTAAAAGAACATACAAGCAAGTAATAAAGGAGCAATAAGACAAATCAAATAGTAGCAAAATGTCGATACAAAAATTTTACAAACATACTTGTGCCACATAGCAAGATCAAAGAATTGACATACGTAGCATTATCAGCTCAAGAGGATGTACTAAATCTAGCTCCGAACAAGCGGTAGGGAGAAAAGAGAAAAGAAAAGAGAAAAGGAGAGAGTGGAAAAAGAAGAAGAGAAAAGGGAAGGGGGGGGAGGGGGGAATTGTACAACTTTTTATTACACAAACAATAACATTTGCCTCTCAATATTGGTCTGAAAGTGGCCAACCGCTTTAAGTCCTGTCAGAAAGTATAAATTTCTCAATCCATCTCTGTGTGCCCACCTGAAGGCAGTGGCTTTTGACTTCTGCCAAGGTTTGGTCTGCATGCAAGTCACTTCTTCTATGTCGCTGCCATCTATATCAGCCAGTTCACCTTGTGAAGGGGAGGAATTCCCATCTTCAAGGATAGGGGACAGTTGGATCAGGGTCATCATCCGACCCTGTTGACCTTGCAAATCCGATGAGTCTGGAAACCTTGTCCCTTGATAGAAGATCATTGGAACAGCCTGCTTGGCATGGAAGAGACTGCACGATCTTGTGCCTTATTATCTGTCCCTTTAGTGGCATTACCTATTGTCATAGCAATAGGTAGAGGATTGTGTGCTAGGCCTTAGACTTAATTGGGATAATGTTGTAGTACCTAAAGCTGCTGATTTACACTTTGTACTGCAAATGAGCAATGCAGAGCCATGGTGTCCTGAAATAGTTGATCTGTGAGGGGTCCCTGCACTTGGACCCCAGCAGATCTAATATTGATGGCTTATGCTAAGTGTGGATAATCCCTTTAAAGGCAGCAATTAAAATGAAGTCAAGTAAAGACTGCAAAATGGTGAGCATTTAGCACTGCTGTGGATGTATTTACATATAATTTTTTGGAAGCTGGGTAACCCCTTTAACTTAGCCCATTAAAAATGTATTTTTGGTTCACAATTTCAAGAAATTTAAAGAATAACCTGTTTTTTTGCAACAAGGCCAGGGAAGGTAAAAAATAAATAAAATAAAATGCCAAACACAAACTCTGGTTTTGCAAAAAAACAAGTTATTCTGGACAGTCCCTTTAATATTTCTTCCATTTTTTTTTCTCCCATAGGGATTGGCATGGGCAGCCCATAATGGACGTAAGAACACCGTTTTAAAGATGCTAGAACTGGGAGCTGACGTAGGGTTATTAACAAAAACTGGAACTTCAGCAGCTGATATAGCTAGACAGAATAACCATTTGGAGGTATGCTTTTAAATGTAATTTCTATTTTATATACTTTTGAAAATATTTCCTCATAATGTAACGTTTATTAATTGTACAATAATAACTATACATGTCTCTAACGTATTGTTCCATTTGTCTTCTGCTATACCCATGCTGAAAATAGATTGTGCCTAAGCACTGCCTTCACACAATTGCATTTTGTGTTTCTGGGTATTAGTTGCTGTCAACTTAGTGTTCAGAGCCCTGGTTGAAAAAGTCTGATACTGTAAATGCTTAGTAAACTGAAATATGTCCTATTTGCATATGAATGACTAGAGCTGGGTAATTCATTGAAAAATAACTGAAACCAAACATCAACCCGGGTAACCCATGTGATTTTGTGCACATCAGTTAGGTTCGGGTATTACAATATTTGTGAGGTTCCACCTGGCTTTTCATTCAGACTGAATACGTCCTAAACAAAACTGCTATTATTCAGACCTCAGAGTAAAATAAGCAGAGGTGCAGGTGAGGTGAGCAGACATAATAAACAGCGTTACTCACCACTCTGGCACAACTCCCTCTTCTCTTTTGTTTTTTAGACTGAGGTCAGGGACCTATGAGGCCTGATTGGGCCACTGCAGTCACGTGGGACATGCTGCATTGTGACGCTTGGGTCTATGCGTCATGCCTTCACGTGACCACTGTAGCTCAATCATAGTCCTCAGTGGTCCCATGTATCAGCAGGCAGAAAATTGTAAGGGAGTTTCACCTGGGCCCAGTAGAAGTGAATAACACTTTGTTTAGTCACCTTCCCTGGGCTACCTCTTATTATATTCTGGTGTCTGAAGACCTCATAGTATAATGGCAGTTTTAGTTCGAGCGTGTTTGGTCCGAACAAAATCAGTTGGCGTATTCATCCGATACATACTCATACTTCGTGACCTAAATAATTGCCAATAATCATAATCTAGGAAAAATGCTTTATTAATCACAAGTTTCATGTTAAGTCATAATCGCTCAGCCCTGTGAATAACTATATTTATATTAAATAATCAGAGCAGTTTCCTGTTCCTTTTACAGCTTAGGAGGGAGGAACACTTTGCCAGCCAATGCTAAAGGTGGCTTTATAAGAAATGTGAATTAAAAAGAAAGCATTTGTGCTCCCTTCTAATAAATCCACTGCTAGCTTTGGCTCAAAAAAAAAAAAACCACACACAGCAAAATCTGCAACAAAATTCAGTTTTTCTATCTGTGCCTGAAAGGGGTTTTTGTGGCTAAGAACAGATCTTGTGCCACAATGTCATCCTTCTACGCTAGAAAACTGGTGTAGAGGGATGAATTAACTTTCCCCAATGTGTCACCAGAAAATGCTAACTTATTTATTACCACATTTTTATGTTAAAAAGTATTTTTTTAAGAGTGTATTTATTTTATTTTTAATCTTCCATGTTGGTCTTTATATTTAAACTATATAATTTATACTAAATTCTGCAATTTTCACACTTCTCATTAGGCCTAAAAGCAGAATGACAGGGTTACTGTAGAAGATAACACCTTAGACCCATCATTGCATCTGTTACTAACGATAGATGATGATCTGCTTGGGAGGAGCATATCTAGAAAAGACTCCCATAGACCATGATTTGTCTATAGTATATTGCTGCCTATGGCCATTAAAATGCCGTAAAGCAGATCACTAAATGCTGTTAAGAGTATAGTGTAATCTCTGGTAAGATGATAACCCTCATAATATTGTACAGAAACTAGAATAAATAAGTTGTCGATCAGAAACACATTAAAAAAACAAATTAAGAAAAAGTAATACATTTCAGTATCTGGTTAAAGGGGTATTCCCATCTCAAGGATCTTATCTATACTGGCAGCTTATCTAAATTGAAGACATTTCCTAAATATATTACTTTTGCAATGCTGCTTTGTTTGCCTGCTATGTGACCTTATTCCTCCCATTGTTTATACAGCGTATCCACAGTGCTGGACCTGTGTGATAGGACAAGTGATGTCACTCACTGCTCTCACTGTTATCTACAGCTCTGCAGGACAACAGGACAAACAGTTCAGACAATTGCAGTTTGCTGATAAAGCCGAGTCTGTTACCTCTCTATGTAAACACACAGATAATAATGAGTCCTTCTCTACAAGCATGTATATATTATCTGATCTGCATAAGTATTGTGATACCTCATAGTGTCCCATTCAGCAAGTTGAGGTTGGGAGTGGGGGGGGGAT
Source organism: Leptodactylus fuscus (assembly GCF_031893055.1). Lineage (NCBI taxonomy): Eukaryota > Metazoa > Chordata > Amphibia > Anura > Leptodactylidae > Leptodactylus > Leptodactylus fuscus. Next base: position 130,707,712 of record NC_134269.1, read on the forward strand.
ACAGGTAGTGAGAAGAGGAAACAGCAGGAAAAGCTGCTGAAACAAAGAGATGGGAAAACCCCTTTAAAAAAAAAAAAAAAGTTTTGTGTGTTTAGTGAAGCTTCATCTAAAAACTTGTTTTTTTTTTTCTCAGATTTTTAGCATACTTTCATTTTCTGGAAAGATAAATAATGGAAAATCCACATTGAGTAAAGAGGAGGCGATAAATAAATATCTGAGAGTACAACCTGAGACCTCTGTAAACTATAGGCAAGTGCTCTTATGTTCAGTGTACTGTAAAATACCTTCAATATATATGAAATTTTATATTGTGTTATTGTGAGTGTGTAAAGTTAGGAGCAAAGGTTTTTAGTAGTCATCAAGTGTTTAATAAGATACACAGTAGCGTTCAGAAAATACTGTTTTTTCAGAAGTCCCACCAAAATGTGCAACAAATAGTTTATAGTAAAGTTTTTTGTTTTTGTTTTGTTTTTTTTGTTTGCACCTGCTTAGTAATTCTGCAGTTTTTTGGATATACTATATACAGTAAATAGAAGTCAATGAAAATTTCCAGCTGAAAAAACACATTTAAACACAGATTTTTAATGAATATTCCTTTTTAGCCGTGTACTTTTTTGATTTTTTTTTTACCTTTTTAAATACTAATACTCTGAAAATATTTAGTAGTGTAGAGAGAGAAAGCAGAAAATAGCGTTTATTTGCCCTCACAGTACTGAGAACATTCCACCTCTAGGTGGCAATATTACTCTCTGAATATCTTACACATATGACATGGAGATTCACAATTTCTTGCCTACTAGTTCTACAAGTGTCATAATGTTGAAGATTTTTCCATACTACCAGGGTCTTGGCCTTTAGCTTTAAATGTAAAGATCCTTTTGAAGTAACAATGGAAATGGAAAACACTTTGTATAAGAATCACACTGCAAGTATGTCAGGATGCTCTTTAACCGTTTTTTTTACAAGGTTTACTTTGTAATAAAAGCAGATAATGGCGGCTTAGATTTTATCAAATAAGAAAATATACAGAGATACCATTTAAAACTGTAATATTGAAGTGAATGCAATATGTCATTATGTATACGAGCAATGCAAAAATAATTAGAATGAATTGCCTTCCTTTATAAACAGTAAGACATATCAAAATAAGAATACATTTAGAAAAAAAAAAAAAAATAAGATTTCATACCACTGTATAAAATGCTTTTTAAAATCTGGCATTGGACAAAAAATAAGAGGTCACAAATAAGGAATTCAGTTGCATAGAGCAATCTAAGGGTGTATAATAAGTAATTACTCGCTGTTCATTGAATTTTTATTTATTTTTTCTTAATATAGATTGTGAGCCACACATAGGGGAAAATGTACATTGTGAGCTCTATCAGTATGTTTTTAGAATATGGGATGGAGATCCATGCAAACACGGGGAGAACATACAAACTCCTTACAGATTTTTTTTTTGCCCTTGGTGGGATTTGAACACAAGTACTCAGCGCTGCAAGGCTGCAGTGCTATCCACTGAGTAACCATGTGGCCCTGCTGTTCATTGAATTTTGTGATGGCTGCAAATTAGTGGAAAGGTAGCTATGACCCTACTAAGAAATACAGTCCATAGACTATGATAGCCACTATTCTATGTAGATTGCAGGCATGAATAAGTGAACCATAGTGAATGGACACCTGTTCTGATATAATAGGTATGGAGCATCAGGTCTGTTGCTTATTATGTGATTGATCATGCGACTGCCAGGACATCTCAGTATATGAGGCTGCTTCTAGGTCTAACTACAAACAGCTCAGCCCTAACTGTGTCAAGTGCAACTGTGCAACAATTCAGATTTCCCCTGTAAGGGGGCATTCACATGGAGTAAAGTGGTGCTGATTCTGGCACAATAACTCGCAACAGAATCAGCGTTCATAAAAAGACTCCCCTTGACTGCCTTTTTTCACACGGAACACATGGAAATCAATGGGTTGAAAAGTCTTCTATTGATTTCAATTTGTTCCACGCGGAAAACGGAACCCATTGAAGTCAAAGGGAGTCTTTTTATCAACGCTGATTCTAGCGCAAGTTATCGTGCCAGAATCAGCGCCACTTTCCTCCGTGTAAATGCCAACTAAGTGGACAGCAGTCCTAGTTACATTGCGAAAGTGCAGTGTGAAATAAATAATATTGTCCTCTAATGCTTTTTTTCTGACCTTGAGGTATGAACTGTAAACTTTTTTTTTTTTTTTAATTTAACTATTAAGAAATTCAGTAAATACCTTATATAATATAATAATCAACCCCAATATCATTGCACTCTGATACCCGAGTAGAGAAGTATAAAAAATTTTTCAAAATCTACTATAGATGTTGATGAGTGATAACAGAACTGTTTTGGGATCTTGCCAGGAAAATTGACATTAGTGGGCTGTTGCATCACTTATACAAAAAAAAAAAAAAATCACCCAATGTCTGCTGGTAAATATAGTCTAAATCTGTATTTTAGACAGCGTTGCAGTCTTAATACTTTTTGTTCATTGGCTATAAATGCTTCTGCTCTGTTACTTAAGATACTCTTTCCATTGTTTGTTTGTTTTTTGTTTTTTATCTTAGTTATAATTTAGAATCAATGACCTTTTTATTCTTTTAGTTACTCAACCTCCAGTGACCTAGAGGTATTTTTGTATGGCTTGGGCTTGGAACACTTGGCAGAATTATTAAAGGTAAATTTTAAGTGTTTGCTTAAGGATCTCTAACCATTGCTCGATTGTACTGGTTCTCATGCTTTTCCTCCACATCCTGCCCTACAGACAGTAGGATAAAAAATATTGCTGAGCCTGGCCTCTGTGTCAAAGCTCCATCCCATCTGTTATTCTATGGTGGAAAATGGAACTGATCCACAGGACTTTCCTCTGTATTCTGAGCAGTATTTCAAGAACACTACTGCTTTTTCTGCATGTTCCTGAAAGGAGCATACTATTGCCTCAAATTTTTTCATTCATTTCTAGGGTTAGCATTCCTTTGGCTTCTGAAATTGTATCAATTTAATACCATGCTATTTTCCCTTATTGAGACTGTATGTGACTTTAGACATATACTCCACAATTTAGCAGTATATTAATTGAGTTTTTATAACAAAGGAATTACATACGACACCTTAAATAAACAAATAATGAATTTGTAAATATATCAAGAGTCAAAAATCTGAGGTAAAACTGGAAAGAATGGCAGAAAAACCGAGCAAAGTCTGTGTTTGTGTTTTTTGTTAGAAGGGGGGGTGCGGCACAAATAATTAAATATTTTCCTTATTATTAAAACTTTTTTTTTATCCTAGGAAAACGATTTGACTTTGAGGCAGTTTTTATGTTTGGAAGAAAATGAACTGCTAAAGGTAAGGAGCACCTGAATGTTCTATTTGTCCAGCACTTAGTAAAGTGCCTTCTTTTCTTATCCATAAACAGACGATGAGTGGATTTCTGACTCCTGGCTGTCCCACTAATAAGGTGATTACATAGCCTTCCACACACTTCAGTCCAGCACTGTTCAGTGTACTGCCTAGAAACATGGCTCCAGACACTGTGTAGTGGCTGTGCCTGGTTATTGCAGCTTAGTTCATTCAAGTGCTGGAAAACACCTTAGGCTAAGGCTTCACATTGCGAAAAAGCAGCTTTTAATTGTTTCAGATATTGCTGTGGATTCTTTTGAGCCAAAGACAAAAGTGGATTGAACAGAAGGTATAAGTATTTCCTATATAGTTCTCCATTCCTATTGTATCCATTCTTGGCTTCAATTTTATTTATTTTTTTTAAACAGCAAAATCTGCAACATAAAAAGCATTTTTCACACAACATGGGGTCTTAGCCTTATCTCCTTCACACGATGGTGATCATAGGGGCTCAGAAGCAGAGCCTGTGTGATCACCATGGGAGCCCGGCTGTATCTGACAGCCAGGCTCCCGCTGCACCAACGGGGACGGTGATTACGCTATTCCCCACTGTTTAACCCTTAAAATGCTGCAATCAATAGAGATTGCAGCGTCTTGGGGGTTTGTCAGATACACTGAATGCTGCAGGCTGCATCGGGAGCAGGTGTTAACTGTATCTGACAGCTAACACCTTGCTTTTTAACCCCCTTTTGGACCTGAGCTCTGAGAGGGGAGTTTTGACCCCTTGGATGTCACGGTCAAACAAGACTGCGGCATTCAAAGGGTTCTTTCACGTTGCTGCCCGCACCCTCCGTGGTGAGATTGGAGGGTGCCGGCATCTATAATTTGCTGCTGGGGGTCTGGCCAGTGACACCAGACTGCTAGAAGCCCCCAAATCCTGCCTGCGATGAATGAAGTCAGCCTATGCGTCTGCATAGAGTAGCCTGCAAAAGGAAATCGTTACAGATAGGCCTGGGAGCCTTTACGAGGCTCCCAGATGTCATGCCAATTAGACACCAATCCCGGAGACACTCGGCGGCTATGTTTTATACAGCAGACATTGGGTACTAATGCCTGTGATCGGTGCCTGCACCAATCGTGGACATTAACCCCTCTGGCGCCTCGGTGAAAGCTGACAGAGGCGCCATTTTACCGGAGCACTGTCTTTTTGCCGGGGATGGGCGGCACCTGGAGCAAGCTCTAGGAATGGTGTCTCATAACAGCTGGGAGCCTTGTGAAGGCTCCCAGGCCTGTCTGTAATTATTTCCTTTTGCAGGCTACTCTATGTAGCCTGAAAATGAAATACATTTTTATTGTAATGCATTAGCATTTTAATGCATTGCATTAGAGATCAGACTCCTGGGGTTCAAAACCCCTAGGGCAGACCTGGGCAAAGTCCGGCCCGCGGGCCATATCCGGCCCTCTGACTGATTCAGTCCGGCCCGCACAGCTTTGACTAGGGAGGCGTGTCTAGGGGGCGTGTCTTAGTGCCGGCCGAAGATGGAGATGTGGAGCGTGTCATAAAGTACTGAGAGATGTAAGGTGAGCTGCAGGGTGGAGAGAGAGTGTGTGTGTGTGTGTGTGTGTCTATATGTGTGTGTATGTGTGCCTGTCTATATGTGTGCCTGTCTATATGTGTCTGTATGTGTGTCTGTCTATGTGTGTCTGTCTATATGTGTGTCTGTCTATATGTGTGTCTATGTCTGTCTGTCTATATATGTGTGTGTGTGTGTGTCTCAGTAACCTAGGGGCAGAGATGGAAGGGGAATGTTATACTAGGGCAGAGATGGCAGATGGAGGGGGGGACATGAAACTGGGGGGGGGGGGGGACATGAAATGGGGAAAATAAAGGGGGATATGAAACTGAGGGAGAAATGGAGGGGGGGGACATGAAACTGGGGGTAGATGAAGAGGGCACAGACTGGGGGGACATTAAACCGTGGAGGAAGCTGTAGGGGGACTTGTCTGCCTCTAGTTGCCCCCAGTTTAATGTCACCCTCCAGCTACCCCTACAGTTTTATGTCTGCTTCCAGCTTCCTGATTTTAATGTCCCCCTCTAGTTGCCCCCAGTTTCATGTCCCGCTCCAGCTGTCAATTTATTGCCGCCCTCCAACTACCCCCACTGTTTAATGTCCCCCTCCAGCTGCTCCAGTTTCATGTCCCCTCTAGTTTCCACCAGTTTATACTGGGGCACCAGGAGAGGGGCTTAATACTGTGGGGCAGTTGGAAGGGAACATTACAATGTGGGGGCATATAATGTACGGGTGACTGTAGGAGAATTATACTGTGTGTGGGCACATGGAAAGATGATTGGGAATGGGCGGAGTCAACGTAGAAGTGGGTGGAGCTAAATTTGTCGTGGCACGGCCCTCTAGCATAGTTTCAATTTCTTATACGGCCCCATGGGAAAATTAATTGCCCACCCATGCCCTAGGGGGTCTAATAAATGCCCAAAAAAAGTATTCAAAATTCAAATCGCCTAGAACACATATAAAAGTACTTAAATACTGTGAAATACATATAGATCAGGTATGCCTGTGTCCAAAAACACCCAGTCTACAAATCTATAAAAATATTTTTCCTGTACGGTAAATGCCATAGCGGGAAAAAAAAGTCAAAAGTGCCAAGCCGACTTTTTTTTTTTTTTTTTTTTGCTATTTTGACTCTGGTAAAAATTTGAATAAAAAGTGATCAAAGCAAAAGCAATTCCCCAAAATAGTATAACTTAACAGTACACCTGGTCCCACAAAAAAGAAGCCCTATGCCGTAAAAGCGAAGCCTGTAAGAAAGTCGCACAAATGCACTTTTTCTTCCAATCCACGCCATTCTGATTTTTTTTTCCAGCTTCCCAGTACATTGTACAGAAAAATCGTGAAGAAAAATTTGTCCCGCAAACATGAAGACCTCATATGGCTATGACAGCGGAAAAATAAAAAAATTATGTGGGGGGGGGACTCAAAAACGAAAATCGGGAAGGGGTTAGATGTTGCATTTGTCGCAGTGTTTTTTTTTTTTCCTGTAGTGTGTGGGTGAAATTATGTGAAATCTTCTAAAATGTTGCGTTTCTGCAATGTGGCCTCAATCTGAAGGTGTTTTCCAGGCTTTTTATAATGATGACCTAAGCTTACAATAAGTCCAACATACGGTAGCCCTACTGATTTGCTGTTGTCGTCAGCACCAGTTCTGCACAGTGGATGGAGCTAGAACAGACTTCTGCTCTCTGTATAGTGGCTGGACTAGGTTATTCAGATCGTCTTCTAATCACTTGAAATATATCGTGAGTCTGTCGGGTCCAAAATTCCTCTCACACCAATAATCATGCCATGTAGGGACCTTTAGTAGGATCTGAAACATATTGTTGTAATTGAAGTAGTAACGTAGAGTGAATTTTCCTTTTATGGATATGCAGATTGACCTTCAAGATCCTGCCTAAAGACAGTTGAAAATGCTCTAGCTTTCCTCTGGAGTCAGTGCCCAGTAGCCTCTCTTTTGCCGTGATTGACATTTTCAGCCTACAGTATGTCTGAAAAATTTTCTATAGGCAGATCTGGTAAATGAGGTTCTGCCTGTGAAGCATTTGTAGGCTACATATCCATCCATAAATAGGTTATTTCTGTATTGCTTCATGGCTTTGTGTCCACAAAGGTTTGTTTGTTCTAGTAAAGGCCCCTACAATGCACAGTTATTGGTTTCAGAGGCACTTTGCACCTAACTGACTCTTTAAAGTACTGCTTCTGTAGCCGTTCTTTGTTTTTTTCAATTGATCTTTACTTTCTGCATTGTAATATCAAAATCTGTTCATACCGGGATTGTTTTGTTATAGCTCCATTGCTCAGATGGTTTTATCCAGGTTGTGTGAGCTTTATATAAGTGAGAGAACAGATTCTTATTTGCACTATTCTGACACGACCGACTTTTTACAGATTTCAGTATGCAGAGGGTAAAGCATTTTTTTTTTTTTTTGAACTATATGTAAAATGCATACCTGGGGTTGGATGATTTAGCTCCGTAGCTGAAGATTTTATTATTTTATTTTTTTTTAAAGAACAAACCTTTTCATAAATGATCTTTAGAGAATTGGGATATTTGGTTCACATATTTTCTTTGGCTGCTGTTAGACAAATTCTGGCCATTTTTCATGACAATTACCAGGTCTGTAAATAATCATGGGATATAATAATCATTTACAACAAGAGCACGCATACTCTGTTAAAATAATTGATGCGATACGCGCTCACTGCAAGTATTTTACTTTGTCGTGCCTTGACTATAAAATTGCTGATCCTTCTGCCAATTTTGTAGTGTAATTTTTACTCTTCAAATGCATAAATCAAATTTTCCAAATGTGTGAAATTAGGTGAAATTTATTTAATCAGGGATGTTCTGTTTAATGTAATTCTAATCTTATGATATAAATACTTCATAGCTATTGAATTATTTTATTGTCATTTTCAATAACTCAACAAGTCTGTTGTTAATATAGGGAACACCTTCCTTTGAAAATCCTCTTAAGTGTCTTGGTTGCTATTCACAGCAGCATCTAAGGAGTTAAACAGCTGGCATTGGACTTTGTTTCTGAAGCTGGTCATTGTGGCTGTTGTACAATTGCAGTGCTTTGCAGGGATTCTTTCCTGCATGTTTGCATGCTTTGTACATGTAAAGCCGGATTCACACGGAGTATTCTGGCTCGTCATTTGGTACGTAGACGTCGCGGGAGGATTTGCGGGCCGTATACGCTCCCATTGTTTTCAATGGGAGCTGGTACCGTACACGCGGGGCTATTTTGCGGCCGCCGCAAAATCACGGCTGCAAAATAGCGCCACATGTACAGTACCGGCTCCCATTGAAAACAATGGGAGCGTATACGGCCCGCAAATCCTCCCGCGGCGTCTACGTACCAAATGACGAGCCAGAATACTCCGTGTGAACCCGACCTAAGGTGAGGGAACTGAGTACAAAGTGTCTGCATCTATCTCCTCATAGAATGTAAGCTCTTGCGAGCAGGGCCCTCGCTCCTATTGTTTTATAAGCTTATTTCTATTTCTATGTCACATTGTAATGTCTCATATCTGTTCATATGTTCTCTGATTTATAAAGTGTTGCAGAATATGTTGGCGCTATATAAATAGTTGATGATAATCCACATTATTTATGAAATGTCCGTTTAAAGGGATTCTACCATTAAAATACTTTTTTTTTTTTTTTTCTAGTTAACACGTCGGAATAGCCTTAAGAAAGGCTATTCGTCTCCTACCTTTATCAGTCGCTGGAGAGAGTTCTCTGGCAGCATTGGGGACGCCCCCAGTGCTGTTTGAGTGCTGGGGCCTGCCCCCAGTGCTGTGAGAGAGCTCATTTGCATACCAGTAAAAAACGGTATTTCTACCGAACGGCGGGCTGGAGGTGACTGATAAAGGTAGGAGACGAATAGCCTTTCTTAAGGCGATTCTGATGTGTTAACTAGAGAAAAAAGTGTTTTAATGGTAGAACCTTTTAAGCACCGTATTTTTCAGACTATAAGACGCACCTAGGTTTTAGAGGAAGAGAATAGGGAAAAAAAGTTTGAAGCAAAAAATGGTAAAATATTTAATATATGGGAGTTGTAGTTTTGCAACAGCTGCAAGGCCACATTGTATTCTAGGGAAAGGAGGTGATTTATTTCATTTTTTTTATTATATATTTTTAAAGCTTTTTTTTTTTTTTTAAACTATTTTATTAGCTTCTTCATATCTACTGATTACTAGCTCTTCTTCATATCTACTGATCTTGATGTGGAAAGAAAGTTTCTGAGGCCAGCAGCTGCTTACTGGGGTCCATATCTTCTAAAGGAATATTTCCTTATATGCGCATTAAGTGGTTGTGAACGATTGTCACAACCCAAAAAAGTGATCACCTATTTGTGAGCTTGCATTATATACTGTCACGTCAGTTTACATTATTACGCTCTTAGCTCTCTGTGCTGTCTTTTTGTTTTTTCTTTGAGCTATCTTAGTTTTAAAGATTTCATCTAATCGGCTCAGTGGTGACAATTTGTTTTCTTGATGGTTTTTTTTTTTTTTTTTTGGATATAACTAGAGATGAGCAAATCGAAGCTGTAGAAGTGGAATTCGATGCGAATTTCAGAAAATCTTCACTCCACCAAGAATCCGGATTTCCTCACGCTTCAATGCATCGAATCACATTTTTTAATAAAATGGCTGCTGCACATATTAGGATAAGGGGGGCGTTCACACTACCGTTGGTGTCCGATTGCAGTGTCCGTTGCTACTGTCCGTTCAAGATTTTAGCAACGGACACTAGCTGTGTCCGTTATAATTTCCATTCATTTCAATGGGATTTCATCTGTTGTCAATTTGTGTCAGTTTGTGTCCTTAAGGGTCCGTTAACAACCATGTCCGTTTTTTCAAGCGGACAGAGAAATCACACATGCAGGATTTTTTTGTCCGTTTGAAAAAACGGACAGAAAGTGTCCGTTTTTTATTTAACATTGAGGTCTATGGGCAACGGACATATAACGGACAGTAACTGATGGCCATCAGTTACAGTCCGTTATTTTCTGTCCGTTTATTTTCTGCACATGCTCAGAAAGCATAAACAGCAAGAAGAAAAAAAACGGACACTAACTGATGCTAACTGATACTAATGTGTCCGTTTTTTTTAACTGATCCATTAAATGGATCAGTTAAAAAAACGGACACATTAACATCAGTTAGCATCAGTTAGTGTCCGTTAATGTCCGTTATGATAGGTGTCCGTTTTTTTTTCTTTTAAACGGACACCTTCATAACGGACACCAACGGTAGTGTGAACGCCCCCTAAGGGGCAGGGAACTAATCAGTACCCAGCCGGCTTCGTGATGTCACAGCCCTATAAAAACCATTGCCCATTTTAGGTACAGTCATTTCACATCGCTCTTCTTGCAGGGACAGACATCAGAAGGAGCATAGGGATGGTGTTAGAAAACGCTCACGGGCGAACACTTTGCAAACCCATTCAAATGAATGGGTTTGAAAATTGACTGCCGATTTCCATCTCCTGTCCAGTTTCTCTGGCAGAAGGCAGAAACCTGAAAGCCGGAGACCGGGTGCAGGTGTGAACCCGCTCTAACAGCACGAATTTTAATACACATTGCAGCACTCATTGCTGTTATACTGCTGCTCATTAGTCATACCTGTGTGTTCAAAGTAGAATGCAACAAGTCTTTTACAGTGCAGTACAGCAAATAACAGTGAATTATCATCCACTAATATCTACTGTTATCTGTTCTAGCGCCTTTTTCAAGGCGTTTATTATAAAGGGCTTATTCACTGTTGATTCAAAGCATAACATTACAGGCCAATTTTCAGTACTACTGTTCCAAAGAAAACAGAATTCTTATCCAGTTATCTCTGCAGTTATCTGTTCTAACGCTTTTTTCAAGGCGTTTATTAGTGAGGAAAGACCTAAGGCAGACTTGGGCAAAGCCCGGCCCCGGGCCATATCCGGCCCTCTGACTGATTCAGTCCGGCCTGCACAGCTGTGACTAGGGAGGCGTGTCTATGGGGCGTGTCTTAGTGCCGGCCGAAGATCGAGACATGTGAGTGTGTCATAAGATACTGAAAGATGTAAGGTGAGCTGCAGGGTGGAGAGTGTGTGTGTGCCTGTCTGTCTATATGTGTGCCTGTCTGTCTATATGTGTGCCTGTCTGTCTATATATGTGTGCCTGTCTGTCCATATATGTGTGCCTGTCTGTCCATATATGTGTGCCTGTCTGTCCATATATGTGTGCCTGTCTGTCCATATATGTGTGCCTGTCTGTCCATATATGTGTGCCTGTCTGTCCATATATGTGTGCCTGTCTGTCCATATATGTGTGCCTGTCTGTCTATATGTGTGTGTGCCTGTCTGTCTATATGTGTGTGTGCCTCAGTAACGTAGGGGCAGAGATGGAAGGGGAATGTTATACTAGGGCAGAGATGGCAGATGGAGGGGGGGGGGGACATGAAACTGGGGGAGAGATGGAGGGGGGGACATGAAATGGGGAAAATGAAGGGGGATATGAAACTGAGGGAGAAAGGGAGGGGGGGGGACATGAAACTGGGGGTAGATGAAGAGGACACTTAGCCTGGGGGGACATTAAACCGTGGAGGAAGCTGTAGGGGGACCTGTCTGCCTCTAGTTACCCCCAGTTTAATGTCACCCTCCAGCTACCCCTACGGTTTAATGTCTGCTTCCCAATTTTAATGTCCCCCTCTAGTTGCCCCCAGTTTCATGTCCCGCTCCAGCTGTCAATTTATTGGCCCCCTACAACTACCCCCACTGTTTAATGTCCCCCCTCCAACTGCTCCAGTTTCGTGTCCCCTCTAGTTTCCACCAGTTTATACTGGGGCACCAGGAGTGGGACCTAATACTGTGGGGCAGTTGGAAGGGAACATTATAATATGGGGGCATATAGTGTACGGGTGACTGTAGGAGGATTATACTTTGTGGGGGCACATGGAAAGATGATTGGGAATGGGCGGAGTAAACGTAGAAGTGGGTGGAGCTAAATTTGCCATGGCACGGCCCTCTAGCATAGTTTCAATTTCTTATGCGGCCCCATGGGAAAATTAATTGCCCACCCCTGACCTAAGGGGAATATTAGCCATAATGTTGAAAATATAAAATTACAGGCCATTTCTCAATACCAAAGTGGCAAAAGTCAATAATAATTCTTAGCCACTAAACTCTGCAGTTAGTGGTTATTCTAACACTTATTTAAAGCTGTTTATTAGTGTGGAAACAAATAAGGGGCATATTAGCCATTCTGTTCCAAGTATAAAATTACAGGCCATTTTGCTGTACATGACTGCCAAAAAAATCATAATTCTCATCCAGCAATCTCTGCGTTTTATCACTCATACCTTTTTTTTTTTTAAGTGTTTATTAGTGGGGAAAGAAATAAGGGACATATTCGTCGTTCTCTTCAAAGTAGAAAATCACAGGCCTCTTTGCCCTGTATTTATTTCCTTTGCAATTATGTTTTTTTTATCTGACAGTATTTCAGACAGAGAAGCAATAGGCCATGCACAGGGGAGGGGCACAGGCCTAATTGTTTCTGGTGCAGGCACAGATAACAGCAGAGTAAGGAGGTGTGGCAGTAGAGGTCACTTACAGAGGCCTGACCTCCCAGTGTCAAGTAGCAGTCGTGTCTTGACCAGCAGCTCAACAGTTGAAGACTGACTCAGTCATCCACTTCATCCCAAGTGACATCAGACACCTCCAGCCAAGAGTTGGTGGGTTAATCAGACATAAACCTTAGTTGGCATGGCCTGGGAGCAGCCCCTGTGCCCTCAGGTGCCCTGAACCTGCCTCTGTCATTTTCTGTTCCCTCAGCTAGAGAATTACTCTATGCTTTAGGCTCAGATCCACTATACAGTGAGGATGACCTTGTACTGGACAGTCAGCAGCTAGTGCCCAGCCAAAATCTGGAGGAGACATCCGCTGCTTCCTCTGGTAGGCGGGTAAGTAGTGATGAGGAGACTGGTGTGGGAGCTGGAGTTGTGAACGGTCAGGCTTTTGACTTAGAGAACGTTGAGGAGGACATTAGTGACTTGCAGACATTAGTTTATGACAATGTAGCCAATAGCAATTGGAATGACTACTGGGTCTTGACCATTTTAGCCCCCGGAAGAAGGCACACTCTGAAACGTGCGTTGGGGAGTGTCAGAGGACAGAGCCGTGGACTCTTTTATGAGCATAGTTTCCTTCTCTTACCTACATGTTTCTCTTGTGGTATGGTATGTGATTTATCTGTTGTGCTACTACATCATATGTTAGAAGTCCTTGGTGGCTTATATGGCCGATTCTCTGTTTGATGGTACCTTGTTGTTGTTGCTGGGCTATAGGGAGAATAGATGCAAGATCAGTCTTTTTCCAGACTGCTAGAGAAGACAAAACAAGGAGGTAGAGGAGGTTAATTTTAGTGGGAAAAGAACTGTTTGTGTGGCTACCTTATCCCTGGAAACCAATCCAAGAACCTGTTAATCTCTGGATATGAGTGTATGCGCATATTGGTGTGGAGTTCCCAGGGGTGGCTTGAGGGGGGAGGGGGTCACGCCGGTTGTTTATGGTTTACTGTGTACTATTTTAAAATGTTTTGGTATAATTCGTTACCTTTGTCATGAGGAATTCTTATATGATCTTTATTTAGAATTTGGGTATTGCCTGGGCTGGTTTTATCCATTACTTGTTACTTTCTCTTGTTTGCTTTTCTCTCCATGTAGCCAGTTGGACTTTAGCCCAGATCTATTCTTTATAGACAGCTCTCTCTCTCCTGGGTTCTGGCTTTTGTATCCGTTTTCAATTTGTGTTGTATTGGGTGGACCTGGTCTAGTTTGGGCCCTGCGAGGCCACCTATTTTTTTTTTTATGTCCTTTCTTTGATCCTTTAAAGAGGACCTTTCATCAGATTGGGCACAGGCAGTTCTATATACTGCTGGAAAGCTGACAGTGCGCTGAATTCAGCGCACTATCGGCTTTCCCGATCTTTGCCCGGTGTAAAGCGCTATCGGTCCCGGTACCGTAGGGCTTTATAGTCAGAAGGGTGTTTCTGACACTTAGCCAGGGACGCCCTTCTGCCCAGCAGCGCCTATCACGCTGTACAGTGTGAGTGGGGAGGAACGCCCCCTCCCCTCCTGATAATACTCGTCTATGGACGAGCACTGTGAGCAGAGGGAGGGGGCGTTCCTCCCCGCTCACACAGTACAGCACGATAGGCGCTGCTGGGCAGAAGGGCGTCCCTGGCTAAGTGTCAGAAACGCCCTTCTGACTGTAAAGCCCTACGGTACCGGGACCGATAGCGCTTTACCCGGGGCACAGATTGGGAAAGCCGATAGTGCGCTGAATTCAGCGCACTGTCAGCTTTCCAGCAGTACATAGAACTGCATGTGCCCAATCTGATGAAAGGTCCTCTTTAATAAAGTTTTGTTGATTTAGATCAGAGGTTCTCAAACTTATTTTGTCTACCGCCCACTTCGAGAATTAATTATTTTCTAGCGCCCCCCAAAATTTTTTTTACTTTACTACATCTTAAGAATCACAATCGCAGTTATTATGTTAATAATTAAATTATGTGTGTCATGTGAAAGTCAGACTTTCTGATGAGGGTAATGTAAAACACCATTTTGTAATATTAGGAAAACTTTTATTCATGTTATTAAAACAAACATTTCAATTTTAATTTTAAAACTAATCTAATGTGAAGGATGAATTTGATGATTTTTAAAAAGTTTGTTAATATCAGGCTCGAATTTACTCAAAAACAGCCGTAAGTCACCGCGTTCGGTAATCTGCAACCGATTTCTCTTTTTAGTTAGCAACGTTGCCACAGCAACTATCTATGGTACAGTTTGACAACTTTTGGACAGGAAATAGTTACTGTCTAGTCCCCTAGATGGAGTTACACGAGGAAACGCGCGTTAAGCGTAAAGGAGCGGAAATGTTTGTGTTAAAAGCAAAAAAACAATTTTAAAGGGGTAGCCTCATGAAGCTTGATCTTCCTTCTAAGCTGCCTAAAAATCTTCTTTCTTCCTGTTTGCTCGCGTCAATTAGCCCCGCCCCAAAATTAGTGTGTAGCCCCGCCCACCACATAGCGTGATCCTATGGGATGAATAGAGGGCCTGTGATGTCATGAAAAGGTCCTGTAGACTTGGATTTACCTTGTACGGAGTTTCCTAAAGGACCTGGCTCCTCTGCCCACTAGCAGCCTGCTCTATATAATAAAGCTTTATCCTAGTGAACAGAGAGACCAGGTCCTTTAGCCCAGTAGGATTTAGACTGCTTTATATAAGAAAGCAGCACTTATTCCACACACACCCCTGTATCTCACAGCAGGGAGCTAGGTGATGTGTATGTGATGTGTATGTGTGGTGCAGACACAGGCTGGCTCCGTACACTCAGCCCCCCCATCCCTCTCTCCCCCCACACAGCAGGGAGCTACGTTATGTGGCTCCCTCAGCAATGAGCTGGGGGCCAGGTGCTAGTGTCCATAATGAAGTGAATAAAGTAAGATAGTGGACAAACAAAGCAGTTTTGCTGAAGCAATGTATTTAGGAAAAGTCTTACATCCACATTAACAAGCAGTATAGATGGAATCATTTTTATGATACCACCCCTTTAAATTAGCCATCGCCCCCCCCTAAACCGTTTCAACGCCCCCCAATCTTCTCTGTGCCCTTTACTGCCCCCCCTATAGGCCTCCAGCGCCCACAAGGGGGCGTTATCGCCCACTTTGAGAAAGACTGATTTAGATACTGCTAATCTTTGTGTGGGAGCAACACAAATTAACATTGTTGCTCCTGTATGCACACTTTTTTTTTTTTTTTTTTTTTTTTTAATCAATTTTGTGCTGTACAGCTATGGCTAAGGGTTTTATCTTTTAATGTGTTTTTTTGTTTGTTTTTAAATCTGACATTATGAATGAAAATTATGGAAAAAATCCTTTGAATTGTTGTTAAGCTTTAATAATGCTTCTCATTAAGTCACTGATGGTGCTGAAGTGTCTAAAATGCCTAATCTGGTGCAAACTGCTCAAAGTTTTGACACCTTTAGCTTTCTAAATTTCCTTCAATGAGAATAATATTGCTATATTAATTATTTTATGTTTTAAGGTAGGAGTTAAAGATGAAGATTGTAAAAAAATTATGACTGCAATTAAGGAAATCTATGTTGAAGAGACAAAACTTGGAAAGTTGCCTTCACTTTCAAAATTGGAATCCAGGTATTCTCTCATAAAGTGTTGGGCTTCTCATAAAGAAAAAGATTTAACTGAATACTTTTTTGCCATAAAAGTTCACTAGATTGCCTTAAAATTTCAAACAAATTATCTAGGGAATTAGTGTGTTACCTGAGTTAGGGTTATGGCATAGAAATGTCCTAAGTATCATAGATATGTGTCAGACATTTGCTTTACCAGGGTCCATCTATTTGGACAACTAAGGGAGCGTTCACACTATCGTTGGTACTGTCCGTAGTGTCCGTTGCTATGGTCCGTTACAAGATTTTAACAACTGACTCTACCTGAACCATCACAAATCCATTTAAAATTTCTATTGATTTCATTAGGATTTTATCTTGTGTCCGTTACTGACCGTTAGTGTGCTTTGTACACCCAATCTGTCACAAGTCTGTGTTTTTTTTTTTGTTTTTTTTTCACGGACAAAAAATATCTCACAATCAGGATTTTTAATGTCTGTTAAAAAAAAAAAAAAAAAAAACTGATTCATGACTGATGTCAGGCCTCCAATATTTTCTAACATTGAAGTCTATGGCTAACGGACTTAACTCTACAGAGTTATTGCCGTTATTTTGTGCCCATTTTTCTGCACATGCTCAGAAAGCAGAAACAAAACTGTGCAATAAAAAACTGACAATAAGGCTGCATGTCCGATTTTGTGTCCGGTTAAAAAAAAACAAAAAACTGTTTTGCCGCAGAGAGCACAAAGCGCTCACGGCAGGACACTTTTCAAACCCATTCATTTGAATGGGTTTGAAAAATGCCTGCAGGTTTCAGTCTCCTGTCCTGTTTCGGGCAGGAAACAGAAACCTGAAAGCGGAGACCTTGGGCGCAGATGTGAATGAGCCCTAACTGATGCTAATGTGTCTATTTTTTAATTGATCCATTTAACTAACATAAGTTAGTGCCCATTAATGTCTGTTATGTCATGTGTACGTTTATTTATTTTTTTTAACGGACACCTTCATTACGTAATCCAAAAGCAGTGTGAACCCTGCCTATCAATTTACACAATAAGGGGAATTTGTTATGAACATTATTATATGTAAATTTGTAGACAATTAAAAGGTAATCCTTTTTGTAGATATAAATAATTAAAAGTTTTCAGATTTTGAAAGATTTATGGTACTCTAATGATCTTATAAAGGGGACCTTTCACGTCCTCCTCTTTATGTTTGGCATTATATACCACTAGAAAGCTAACAGCACACTGAATACAGTACAAGTGTATGTAAGAGTACAATCCAAAACAATACAAAAACCGTTAGAAAGAGAGTTTGTTTTTCTGTTGTTTAAAATTGATGGCTCTGATCATCATGTATGAACAGGCCAAGCATACAGATATACAGCTTCAATTTGGTGAGACACAGAAATCGTTGCGAACATACTATGCACATTTATCTTAATATTAGGAGTCTAATAAAAAAATTACAGGATACTCTCAATGCGTGAAAACACTTAAAGTCCAGTGCAATTGAAACATGGAATATTTATTATCTTAAAAAGGAAACAATGTGCTGGTACATAATGCAAATCTACAGATGGCAACACATATATGTAGGATAATAAACCTTATGAGGGTTAGGCTGGGGATTTTTTTTTTTCACCCTGACAAAACACAAAGCCACCCATGATAGGAGAAAGAACAGCTGGCGGAGGCTAGAAGAAATAGCAGTAGGGCTGATTCCGTTTGTATACTTGGTATACAACTTCTGGCAGTCAAAACAACTGATCAGCACTGGGTCCTGGTACTGGACCCTGACTGATCAAATACTGATTTCTCATCCTTTGGATAGGTCATCACTGTCCAATTGTGCTAGGGCCTGGACAACCCCTTGCAACCCAGATTATTTTTGTACACTTGAAACCTAATTTTGGATTATTTTTTTTAACTTTCCTTGTCAATTATTACCTTTGCTTTTGATCTTTTCTACCTTTATTTTTATTTTACACAATATTTTCTCTTTTATAATTTTTCTAATGCCACATCACCTTCTTATTTTAGTATCTTAACACTTTATTTTTATTAATAATTTCACGCCTTGCTATTTTAGTTGGTCACTAAGTTTTGTATAATTTCTAACACTCATTCCTATAAGGTGTATATATTCCACATTCCCTATTTAGAGTGTTTTTGAAAACTTGCTTTGTGTTCCCTATGTTTTGAGGACACTGTCTCACTTAATGCCTATAAGGTTCCCTCTTAGCTGGTGAAAATTGGCCTTTCTGAAGTTGTCTCCCTCTCCCTTCTAAACTTTTTATTTAAAGGGATTCTACCATTAAAACACTTTTTTTTATTTTTATTTTTTTTTTGTAGATAAGACGTCGGAATAGCCTTTAGAAAGGCTATTCGTCTCTTAACTTTAGATGTGATCTCCACCGCGACGTTCCTTAGCAATACTGGTTTATACCGGTATGCAAATTAGTTCTCTCGCAACGATGGGGGGCGTCCCCCACTGCTGCTCGAAAACAGGCTCCAGCGACGCCTCTATCTTCTGGGGGTGTCCCCAATGTTGCGAGAGAACTCTCTAGCACCGCCTCCATCTTCTTCAGAACCTATCCCTGTGTCTTCTTCTGGCAGTGGCTTCAAACTTCTAAGCCTAGGGCAAAGCCGACTGCGCATGCCCGTCGGCCACAAGAAAATGGCCACTTACACAGTATTGTAGCGGCCTTTTCTTGTGGCCGGCGGGCATACGCAGTCGGCTTTGCCTGAGGCCTAGAAGTTTGAAGCCGACCCCCAGAAGAAGAGGCGTGAAGACCCCGTTCCTGAAGAAGATGGAGGCAGCGATGGAGAGTTCTCTCGCATCATTGGGGATGCCCGCAGTGCTGCGAGAGAACTCATTTGCATACTGGCGGAAAATGGGATTTTAACAAAACGGTGAGGCGTAGGAGAAAAATAGCCTTTCTTAAGGCTATTCCATCGTGTCAACCAGAAAAAAAGGTTTTTAATGGTAGAATCCCTTTAAATAGGAACGGGAACCAGAGAGCGGCTTCACATATAGTACAGACCAAAAGTTTGGACACACCTTCTCATTCAAAGAGTTTTCTGTATTTGTAGATTCACACTGAAGGCATCAAAACTCAGAAGTAACACATGTGGAATTATATACTTAACAAAAAAGTGTAAAACAACTCAAAATATGTCTTATATTCTAGGTTCTTCAAAGTAGCCACCTTTTGCTTTGATTCCTGCATTGCACACTCTTGGCATTCTCTTGATGAGCTTCAAGAGGTAGTCACCTGAAATGATCTTCCAACAGTCTTGAAGGAATTCCCAGAGATTCTTAGCACTTGTTGGCCCTTTTGCCTTCACTCTGCGGTCCAGCTCACCCCAAACCATCTCGATTGGGTTCAGGTCTGGTGACTGTGGAGGCCAGGTCATCTGGTGTAGCACCCCATCACTCTCCTTCTTGGTCAAATAGTAACAGCCTGGAGGTGTGTTTAGGGTCATTGTCCTGTTGAAAAATAAATGATAGTCCAACTAAACGCAAACTGGATGGCATAGCATTCTGCTGCAAGATGCTGTGGTAGCCATGCTGGTTCAGTATGCCTTCAGTTTTGAATAAATCCCCAACAGTGTCACCAGCAAAGCACCCCCACACCATCACACCTCCTCCTCCTCCATGCTTCACGGTGGGAAACAGGCATGTAGAGTCCATCCGTTCACCTTTTCTATGTCGCCCAAAGACACGGTTGTTGGAACCAAAGATCTCCAATTAGGACTCATCAGACCAAAGCACAGATTTCCACTGGTCTAATGTCCATTCCTTGTGTTCTTTAGCCCAAACAAGTCTCTTCTGCTTGTTGCCTGTCGTTAGCAGTGGTTTTCTAGCAGCTATTTTACCATGAAGGCCTGCTGCACAAAGTCTCCTCTTATCAGTAGTTGTAGAGATGTGTCTGCTACTAGAACTCTGTGTGGCATTGACCTGGTCTCTAATCTGAGCTGCTGTTAACCTGCGATTTCTGAGGCTGGTGACTCGGATGAACTTATCCTCCGCAGCAGAGGTGACTCTTGGTCTTCCTTTCCTGAGGCGGTCTTCATGTGAGCCAGTTTCTTTGTAGCGCTTGATGGTTTTTGCAACTGCACTTGGGGACACTTTCAAAGTTTCAAAAGGGGGGTGGGGTGTGAGAGCTCCGGGATTACTGTGCTGTCTATCTTCAGAACAAGAGTTATGGGAATACCCCTTTAAAGTAATGATGGCCAGTCGTTTTTCTTTACTTAGTTGCTTTTTTTTCTTGCCATAATACAAATTCTAACAGTCTATTCAGTAGGACTATCAGCTGTGTATCCACCTGACTTATGCACAACACAACTGATGGTCCCAACCCCATTTATAAGGCAAGAAATCTCACTTATTAAGCCTGACAGGGCACACCTGTGAAGTGAAAACCATTTCCGGTGACTACGTCTTGAAGCTCATCAAGAGAATGCCAAGAGTGTGTAAAGCAGGAATCAAAGCAAAAGGTGGCTACTTTGAAGAACCTAGAATATAAGACATATTTTCAGTTGTTTCACACTTTTTTAAGTCTATAATTCCACATGTGTTACTTCATAGTTTTGATGCCTTCATTGTGAATCTACAATTTTCATAGTCATGAAAATACAGAAAACTCTTTGAATGAGAAGGTTTGTCGAAACTTTTGGTCTGTACATTAGTTGTTCAATCACTTGACTAAATCTCACTCTGTAAGCCTTGCAGTTAGGTAAAGTGTCAGGCGGAGGTGTTCTGGTGAAGGACATGTCAGTCACATCTCACAGATACCCAGAGTATGACGACTGCTTGACTAGATAAAGGCTACCCGTAGTTCAGGTAAATTGGCATATGCTGACCTAAGATTGTAAAACCTTGTAACTTGACTTTTCAGCAATAAAAAGTTTAGTGAGGGGCAGCATAGGAAAGTTCATTATTTGATGCTGCATATGGTAAGGTCAATTTAGGGTGGATAAACAGCATTATATAATTGAATAATTTTTCAGCTGGAAGTGGTGGTCATGAGGGATCTTTTAGGCTTTGCTCCTTTTTGTTTGTGCACATTAATATAGATGGTGTTAATGTGGAGAAGCAATTCTAGGAATGTCCATGGAGCAGCTTCTTTGAAAATTTACATTGTGAGATCACTGACATATTTACATGCATTTTCCTTTCCTGATTTTTTTTTTTTATTTTTTAATTTTTATTTTTTTTTTAAATTCCACAAAATATAAAAAAATAATTGTTGATTCTTTGTTTTTTTCCCCATGACAGTGATGAGCTGTTTGCCTTTCTGCTCAAGCTGAATCGGCAGTGCAGTGCTATAACTCATGCAGTGGTAGCTGTAAGCAACCAAATACCTTTGAATCCTCAAAAGGTAAATACAATGCTCTGATAAATAAAAGCGTATGTAGCCTTGGGTGGTCGCTTTATTCAATTGTTAAGAGTAAAACAGTGGAGTAAATAATATGTATAAAGAAGTGTTGTTTTTTTGTTTTTTTTTATGTCTCTAGAGTACATGCTAACATTTTTTATTTTTTTTTTTAAACTTAACCATAATGTCATATTATGTACCTCTTAAGCAGTCATTGTATAACACTCCCTTTTGACGTTATTTTACAGTACCCAAAGTTATAGACTTCAATGTCAGTTTCTGAGTGTGTACTATAGATTTCCAGGGCTTTAGATATCCTGCACTGATCAGTGTAATGTCATATAAGTGTATATATGGTGGTATGCACATCCTTAGTAAATGTGACTTATTGGGGGTATTTAAGAACTCCTATCATGCTCTGGTGTTAATATTGTTTCAGCCACTTAACAATTCTGGGACACCACAGGAGGCCTCAGATTTGAAACTTACGACGGTCAGGAACTGGCATAGATTTTGGGTATAACTAGAGTTTTGTGACATAAGTTGCAGACCCAGGCCTTCCTGAAAAGTGGCAAGCTGCTTGGGAAATGGACAAAGTAAAATGTTTTGTTTTGTTTTTGGTGCAAATAGCCACGTGTCAAGTGTGGCACTTTTGTGGCTGAAAACTGATGTGGCCAGTTTAGCAAAACCTACATTTTTTTATTGTATTTTTTTTCTTAAATTACATTTAACTTTCTGCTCATTTTATTAATAGGTAGTCTTGGAGTGGGATTCTTCTCAAAATTTTTCTACTGTTTGTGAAGACATTCTCACAAGTGTTACAGATATGAATAAAGAAATCTGCAGACTTCAAGGTCTGTTAAATAAGGTGTGTAGATCTTTATGGACTTTTTTTTTCTTCTTTTGGCGCAAAGTAAAGATGCGTGATGGTATGAGTGATAAAGTAAGATCTGTTAGAAGAAAGGTGGAAATGTGACAGAGGGAGAAGGTGGGAAAGTTAAGATTTGGTGTTAGCACCAAATCATTCACTTCCAAATCAACAACCCTGTGACAAGCTCTTGTCAAGAAGGGTCACTTTGAGTAATGATCTGGAGGGGAAAAAGTGACAGGATAGGATTCAGTAAATTGAACACTAGTGTCACAAAGGAATTTGTTGCTGAATGATGCCATGTGGAAGTTAAACTGCAAAAGAAGTTACAACACAGTATCATGTAATTCTGGAATTGAAATGAGGATAAAGATACATCAGGGATAACTAGGGGTTATAAATATTGTGCTGCAAATAAGACATACTTATGACCTCCTGGTTAAGAAAATAAATAGAAGGAATAGCAGCGCACAGCGTATTAAGTAAGCCCACACAGGCTGTAACGGAAGAAGTTTTCATCTCTTTCTTAGGAAATGTAAACGGCAAAGCTAAACTAACATTTCCAAAAATAATAAAACTTGGGAATCTAATTCATAAACTTAGATCTTGATTTATATGATCTTGCACTGGACATACATACAGACTCCTGGCTGCATAGAATGTGTGTTCAGATTCCATAAGTCTTAAGGAACAAGCACTTAATAAGCATGTTGGCTATATTTACAGTGTACTTAGAGATTATATTTTAACATGTACCTGTTCTTCAAAGGGAGGTTAATTTGTTTTGTGGATTATGGATTCTATGCCTGATTTACATATATTGGCATCTAAATTCAGAAAATCTAATGATGATGTTGTTAAATTGTGCTTTTAAAGAGGACCTTTATGTCCTTCATGTCCTCGGGAACATGCGTTTTAATATACACCAGGGTCATTCCATATCAAGTGATCCAAATATGAATTTTTTTTTTTTACCTGACGTCTTTAAATTTTTTTTTATTTTTATGAAGTAAAACTTAAGTTAATTACAAATTAAAAGTTTAAAATTTTTTTCTTCATCCGTTAATTTTTAAAAGACTTCTAAAGTTTTGAAAGCGCAAATTTTGGCCTGATGTAGTTTTACATTTTTTATCATATCTCGAGCTAGAATTAAGATAAAGAGGTGGGAGAGGCATCATTTTTCTCAGAACGGTATCAGCTTTCATTTAATATGTCACAAGACAATGTTTCTTTTTATTTTGTTTTGGTGAAATTAAATTCAAAATTTCGATGCGCAATTGTGAAAACATGTATGTTTTAAAATTGTGAAAAAAATGCATGTGTGTTACTTGTGTTCTTGGTTAT
The DNA here is from genome assembly GCF_031893055.1 of Leptodactylus fuscus. Lineage (NCBI taxonomy): Eukaryota > Metazoa > Chordata > Amphibia > Anura > Leptodactylidae > Leptodactylus > Leptodactylus fuscus. The sequence goes on from NC_134269.1 coordinate 130,731,430, forward strand.
ACTTGTACAGAGTTTCAAATTGGGACCAAATTGGGATCAATTTTTTTTTAAAAAAATTTCTAAGCCTTGAATCATCTGATTTTATGTTTGTGTGAGCTTCTTCCTTTTTTCTTTTCAAATTACAACTTGCTGAATTCAACATTTATATGCAACAATAAAGAGACACAAAAAACAAATCCCGTAAGTGCCAGAATAAATACATCTTAAGGCTCGTTCACATCTGCGTTCTCCTCTCCGTTCTGCATAAAACAGAGGCAGGATACGGAAACCTGCAGGAGTCTTTCTCACCCATTCATTTGAATGGGTGAGAAAGCTGTCCGGCCGTGAGCGTTTTATGCTCACCGCCGCGAAACCGGATTTTATAATCCGGACACAGAGTTGGACATGCAGTACTCTGTGTCCGGATTTAAAAAAAAAACGGTTTCGCGGCGGAGAGCATAAAACGCTCACCGCCGATAACGGCCGGACCTGGTCTGTGGTTTCCGCCTTCTGGCATGCAGAAGATGGAAACCACAGAACGGAGACCCTGAACGCAGGTGTGAACCTAGCGTTATCATCATAACACAACTTGTCCAGCATTTTCAACCTGAATGCATTGAACAAACCAAAAGAAGAAACCTGATCATATCCTCAAGTGGGATTTTCTAAATACAGTTTCACCCTAATTATATGATAACAAGATTAAAAGAACCAATATTTGTAACACCTATTTCTACATGTAACAATCGTTTTTTATTATATCACTAAACATTAGAGATGAGCGAACAGTGTTCTATCGAACACATGTTCGATCGGATATCAGGGTGTTCGCCATGTTCGAATCGAATCGAACACCACGTGGTAAAGTGCGCCAAAATTCGATTCCCCTCCCACCTTCCCTGGCGCCTTTTTTGCACCAATAACAGCGCAGGGGAGGTGGGACAGGAACTACGACACCGGGGGCATTGAAAAAAATTGGAAAAAGTCATTGGCTGCCGAAATCAGGTGACCTCCATTTTAGACGAATAGTGGATTTCAAATCCGGGTCATATGAGAATGTGAACTTTGTGACTATGAGACAGGGATAGCTGTACAGGCAGGGATAGCTAGGGATAACCTTTATTTAGGGGGGAATGTTATTAAAAATAACTTTTTGGGGCTCTATCGGGTGTGTAATTGTGATTTTTGTGAGATAAACTTTTTCCCATAGGGATGCATTGGCCAGCGCTGATTGGCCGAATTCCGTACTCTGGCCAATCAGTGCTGGCCAATGCATTCTATTAGCTTGATGAAGCAGAGTGTGCACAAGGGTTCAAGCGCACCCTCGGCTCTGATGTAGCAGAGCCGAGGCTGCACAAGGGTTCAAGCGCACCCTCGGCTCTGATGTAGGAGAGCCGAGGGTGCACTTGAACCCTTGTGCACCCTCAGCTCTGCTACATCAGAGCCGAGGGTGCGCTTGAACCCTTGTGCACACTCTGCTTCATCAAGCTAATAGAATGCATTGGCCAGCGCTGATTGGCCAATGTATTCTATTAGCCTGATGAAGTAGAGCTGAATGTGTGTGCTAAGCACACACATTCAGCTCTACTTCATCGGGCTAATAGAATGCATTGGCCAGCGCTGATTGGCCAGAGTACGGAACTCGACCAATCAGCGCTGGCTCTGCTGGAGGAGGCGGAGTCTAAGATCGCTCCACACCAGTCTCCATTCAGGTCCGACCTTAGACTCCGCCTCCTCCGGCAGAGCCAGCGCTGATTGGCCGAAGGCTGGCCAATGCATTCCTATGCGAATGCAGAGACTTAGCAGTGCTGAGTCAGTTTTGCTCAACTACACATCTGATGCACACTCGGCACTGCTACATCAGATGTAGCAATCTGATGTAGCAGAGCCGAGGGTGCACTAGAACCCCTGTGCAAACTCAGTTCACGCTAATAGAATGCATTGGCCAGCGCTGATTGGCCAATGCATTCTATTAGCCCGATGAAGTAGAGCTGAATGTGTGTGCTAAGCACACACATTCAGCACTGCTTCATCACGCCAATACAATGCATTAGCCAGTGCTGATTGGCCAGAGTACGGAATTCGGCCAATCAGCGCTGGCTCTGCTGGAGGAGGCGGAGTCTAAGGTCGGACCTGAATGGAGACTGGTGTGGAGCGATCTTAGACTCCGCCTCCTCCAGCAGAGCCAGCGCTGATTGGTCGAGTTCCGTACTCTGGCCAATCAGCGCTGGCCAATGCATTCTATTAGCCCGATGAAGTAGAGCTGAATGTGTGTGCTTAGCACACACATTCAGCTCTACTTCATCGGGCTAATAGAATACATTGGCCAATCAGCGCTGGCCAATGCATTCTATTAGCTTGATGAAGCAGAGTGTGCACAAGGGTTCAAGCGCACCCTCGGCTCTGATGTAGCAGAGCTGAGGGTGCACAAGGGTTCAAGTGCACCCTCGGCTCTCCTACATCAGAGCCGAGGGTGCGCTTGAACCCTTGTGCAGCCTCGGCTCTGCTACATCAGAGCCGAGGGTGCGCTTGAACCCTTGTGCACACTCTGCTTCATCAAGCTAATAGAATGCATTGGCCAGCACTGATTGGCCAGAGTACGGAATTCGGCCAATCAGCGCTGGCCAATGCATTCTATTAGCCCGATGAAGTAGAGCTGAATGTGTGTGCTAAGCACACACATTCAGCACTGCTTCATCACGCCAATACAATGCATTAGCCAGTGCTGATTGGCCAGAGTACGGAATTCGGCCAATCAGCGCTGGCTCTGCTGGAGGAGGCGGAGTCTAAGATCGCTCCACACCAGTCTCCATTCAGGTCCGACCTTAGACTCCGCCTCCTCCAGCAGAGCCAGCGCTGATTGGCCGAATTCCGTACTCTGGCCAATCAGCACTGGCTAATGCATTGTATTGGCTTGATGAAGCAGTGCTGAATGTGTGTGCTTAGCACACACATTCAGCTCTACTTCATCGGGCTAATGGAATGCATTGGCCAATCAGCGCTGGCCAATGCATTCTATTAGCGTGAACTGAGTTTGCACAGGGGTTCTAGTGCACCCTCGGCTCTGCTACATCAGATTGCTACATCTGATGTAGCAGTGCCGAGTGTGCATCAGATGTGTAGTTGAGCAAAACTGACTCAGCACTGCTAAGTCTGCATTCGCATAGGAATGCATTGGCCAGCCTTCGGCCAATCAGCGCTGGCTCTGCCGGAGGAGGCGGAGTCTAAGGTCGGACCTGAATGGAGACTGGTGTGGAGCGATCTTAGACTCCGCCTCCTCCAGCAGAGCCAGCGCTGATTGGCCGAATTCCGTACTCTGGCCAATCAGCACTGGCCAATGCATTGTATTGGCGTGATGAAGCAGTGCTGAATGTGTGTGCTTAGCACACACATTCAGCTCTACTTCATCGGGCTAATAGAATGCATTGGCCAGCGCTGATTGGCCGAATTCCGTACTCTGGCCAATCAGCACTGGCTAATGCATTGTATTGGCTTGATGAAGCAGTGCTGAATGTGTGTGCTTAGCACACACATTCAGCTCTACTTCATCGGGCTAATAGAATGCATTGGCCAGCGCTGATTGGCCGAATTCCGTACTCTGGCCAATCAGCACTGGCTAATGCATTGTATTGGCTTGATGAAGCAGTGCTGAATGTGTGTGCTTAGCACACACATTCAGCTCTACTTCATCGGGCTAATAGAATGCATTGGCCAATCAGCGCTGGCCAATGCATTCTATTAGCGTGAACTGAGTTTGCACAGGGGTTCTAGTGCACCCTCGGCTCTGCTACATCAGATTGCTACATCTGATGTAGCAGTGCCGAGTGTGCATCAGATGTGTAGTTGAGCAAAACTGACTCAGCACTGCTAAGTCTGCATTCGCATAGGAATGCATTGGCCAGCCTTCGGCCAATCAGCGCTGGCTCTGCCGGAGGAGGCGGAGTCTAAGGTCGGACCTGAATGGAGACTGGTGTGGAGCGATCTTAGACTCCGCCTCCTCCAGCAGAGCCAGCGCTGATTGGTCGAGTTCTGTACTCTGGCCAATCAGCACTGGCCAATGCATTTCTATGGGGAAAAGTTAGCTTGCGAAAATCGCAAACTGACAGGGATTTCCATGAAATAAAGTGACTTTTATGCCCCCAGACATGCTTCCCCTGCTGTCCCAGTGTCATTCCAGGGTGTTGGTATCATTTCCTGGGGTGTCATAGTGGACTTGGTGACCCTCCAGACACGAATTTGGGTTTCCCCCTTAACGAGTTTATGTTCCCCATAGACTATAATGGGGTTCGAAACCCATTCGAACACTCGAACAGTGAGCGGCTGTTCGAATCGAATTTCGAACCTCGAACATTTTAGTGTTCGCTCATCTCTACTAAACATGTAATTTACTAAGAAGAATAGTCCAGTAGTTACATCCTCATTCTATAAAATATGAACTAATCAAACAATTAATAGGACGTTTATAAACTACTGGCCTTTTATAATCAATTTGTCCCTTTTAGTGAGTGAAATGTAATCTTGTCCATAAGCGCTTACTAGCAATTAGGGTTGAGCCGATCTTGACTTTTCAGTATCGATTTTAAAATCCAATTTCCGATCATTTTTCATTCGAACCCCATCTCGATCCCAATTCCAATCCCAATGCAAGTCAATGGGATTTTTTTTATTAATCGGAGATCGGATTTTAAAAGCAATTCTATTCATTATACAGCATGGAATCTAACAATTGAACGCTTTAATTGTTAGAATCCATGCTGTGTAGTGAATCACTAAGTAGCCAGAGGATTTTTTTTTAATCCTCTGTCTACTTAGTCCCCCCTGGTGTCCACTTACCTGCAGAGATGGCTGCTCTGGTGCCCGGTGTTCTCCTTCTTCTTCGCCTTGCTGCCGCCCCACGCTGCTCTTCTCGCCTCGCTGCCTCCCAGATTAGGAGAGTGTGGGCGGGTACTGGGAGGGGAGACGTCACGTCTCCCCGCCCTGTACCCGCCTACACTCTCCTAAGCCACAAGCCCCGCCTTCCTAGCTCTTTAAACACTAACCTGGGAGGCGGTGGCAGCGAGGCGAGAAGAGCAGCATGGAGCGGCAGCGTGGAGCGGCAGCGAGGCGAAGAAGAAGGAGAACACCGGGCACCGGAGCAGCCATCTCTGGTAAGTAAGTAGCTACTAGAGATGTTAGTTTAGTCTCCCATTAGAATGAATGGAGGCAGCTGGCGCGCAGGGGGTTAAGGCTGTGTGCCGGCTGCTTCCATTCATTCCTATGGAACCGCAGCGGAGCCTTCACACTGAGTATACACTCCACTCAGAATGAGCGGAGCGTATACTCAGTGTGAAGGCTAAGCAAAGCATTGTGGGAAATAGTACCGATCTCGATCCCACCTAAAAAAAAAAAAAAAAAAAAATCGTGTTCAGAATTCCGATCGCAATCGTGAAATTTTCTCGATCGCCGATCGGAATCCGATCTTTTCCGAACACGATTACTCAACCCTACTAACAATGTGTCACAGAGTGTGTTCGGCTCCACCTGAGTTAAAGGGATTCAATCATTAAAATGGCATTTTTTTTCTCCCTAACATGTCAAATTGCCTTAAAAAAAGCTATTCTTCTCCTACCTTTAGATGTCTTCTCCGCGTCGCCGTTCGGTAGTAATCCCGGTTTTCTTCTGTATACAAATGAGTTCATTCACAGCACTGGGGGCGGTTTTAGACCTTCCCACTGCTGTTTTTCGGTTTCAAAAATGATGACTTCTCTATGACCACTTTATTTTTGCCAGACAGATTGTACTTTGAGATAGTACCACTTAATATTCTGTATGATGTATTGGGAAGCTGCAAAAAAATTCAGAATGGGATAGAATTGGATAAAAACTGTGTTTAGGAGACTCTCTGTGCGTCTTCTCCCAGAGCTGGGTTCAAACTTCTAGGCCTTGGGCAGAGCTGACTGCGCATGCCCACAGGCCACAAGAAAATGGCTGCTTTCATGCCGTGTAGGCGGCCATTTTTCTTGTGGCCGCGGGCATGTGCAGTCTGCTCTGCCCGAGGCCTAGAAGTTTGAACCCAGCTCCAGAAGAAGACGCGCAGAGAAGCCATTCCTGAAGAAGATGGAGGAGGCGCTGAAGATTTCTCTCGCAGCATTTGGGTTGCCCCCAGTGCTGTGAGAGAACTCATTTGCATACTGACGACAACTGGGATTTCTACCAAACGGTGGCGCGGAGAAGACATCTAAAGGTAGGAGAAGAATAGCCTTTCTTAAGGCTATTTCTACATGTACCGTATTTTTCGGACTATAAGACGCACTTTTTTTCCCCAAAATTTGGGGGGAAAAGAAGGGTGCGTCTTATAGTACGAATGCGGCGCCTGGCATCCGCTGTAAGAGAGGCGGAAGCCGGCAAATGATAGACGCCATTACAGGTGCCGGGGCCTGCGACATCGCTGCGCTCCTATGCCCTGCATGAAGCCAGCAGCGGGAGGAGTGATGCTTAGATCCTCTGTCCCCCCGCCGCTGGCTTCATGCAGGGCAGGGCAGCGATGTCTCAGGCCCCGGCGTCTATCCCTCCCCGGCATCCGCCTCTTTAGTACAGCGGATGCCGGGTCTGCAGTCTGTCAGCGGCCCCTTCTCCCCCGTACCTGTAAAGATGCAGGCCGGCTCCTGCGCGGCGATATCGCAGGAGCCGACCTGTTCGGGTGACAGCCGGGAGCCTAATGAGGCTCCCCGGCCTGTCACTGCTGTATTAGTATTGCGGCTGGTCTCTATGACCAGCCGTAATACTAATAGACAGAATGTCCCATAGACGGCAATACAGTTGTATTGCCGTCTATGGGACTTGCGATCAAGTGACTGCAGGTTCAAGCCCCGGGGGGGGGGGGAATAAAATAGTAAAAAAAAAAAAAAAAGCTTTAAAAATATGAAATAAATAAAAGTTCAAAATCACCTCCTGTCCCTAGAATATATATATAAAAGTAGAAAATCATATGTCATAAACCACCGGGTTTTTTTCAATAAAAGGTGATCTAAGCAATAGATATTCCCCAAAATGGTAAACTAAAAAGTACTTCTGGCCCCGCAAAAAAAATAAAAAAATATGCATCCCCGTACAGCTGCAGGGTCACCTGTCAATGTGGCCTTGCAGCTGTTGCAAAACTACAACTCCCATATATTAAATATTTTACCAGTTTTTGCTTCAAAATTTTTTTTCCCTATTTTCCTCCTCTAAAACCTAGGTGCGTCTTATAGTCCAGTGCGTCTTATAGTCCGAAAAATACGGTAATCTACAAAAAAGTGTGATTTTAATGGTAGAATAGCACCTTTAAAGAGGACCTGTCATGGTTTCGGGCACAGGCAGTTCTATATACTGCTGGAAAGCCGACAGTGCGCTTTATTCAGCGCACTGTCTGCTTTCCCGATCTGTGCCCCGGGTGAAGAGCTATCGGTACCATAGCTTTTCACAGTCAGAAGGGCGTTTCTGACACTCTGTCAGGACCGTCCTTCTGTACAAGCAGCGCCAATAGCGCTGTGCTTTGAGACCGGGGAGGAACGCCCCCTGCCCTCCTGATAATACTTGTCTATGGATGAGTACTGTGTGCAGAGGAAGGGGGCGTTCCTCCCCGCTCACACAGCACAACGCTATTGGCGCTGCTTGTACAGAAGGATGTTCCTGACAGAGCGTCAGAAACGCCCTTCTGACTGTAAAGAGCTACGGTACCAGGACCGTTAGCTCTTCACCCGGGGCACAGATCGGGAAAGCCGACAGTGCGCTGAATACGACTTTCCAGCAGTATATAGAACTGCCTGTGCTCCAAACCATGAAAGGTCCTCTTTAATGGCACCATTCAGACGCGGAAATTTTAATTTGTCAATTATATTTAGTTTTTTTATTTACAAGACATTTTGGGATGGGGTTTGTATCGAAGGGCTAGTATATCCAAAATAAATAGTTTTTCAGTATAGGGGTATACTCAAATAAAAATAAAACATAGCTTTTAATAAATATGATTAAAAACGAACTATTTGTGTATCTCGTGACTGCTATTGTGTTAGTGTTAACACAATATATGTACTGGGACCTACCATCCAGGTCCCAGGAAATGTGGTTATTACCGCAACCTTTTTTGTTTTTTCTATTTGAATATTCTCCTTTAACTCTCCTGATGATCCTTGCGAAACGCGTAGAGAGTGTTTAAATGGGGCTTACAAATGCCACTATCCTAGTCTACTCTCTTATACTTACTTGCTAACGGTGCAGCTATAGTGATTGTAGTGAGTGTAGCTTTAGCCTACTATATCCGACCTAGTAGGGGCAGACTGCTATACTTGCACCGATACAGCTAAGAGGGCCACTATTGTTGGACCCAGTGACCGTATCTTGTGCAGACAATAGGGAGGAGTGACAGGAGCGTTGACATTGGCCCTTGGAGTTATCTTGGGGGAACTGGCCGTACGGGTGGGTGAACGCCACACCGCTCTGTCAATATTGTGCATCATTGGTAGTGGTGTGGTTTTCCCCGACTCAGACCACCCCTATGTTCTATCCATGAAAGGATACAAGTGTGCAATACTTGTTGTTAACACTGTAACACAATAGCAGTCACGAGATACACAAATAGTTCGTTTTTAATCATATTTATTAAAAGCTACGTTTTATTTTTATTTGAGTATACCCCTTTACTGAAAAACATTTTGGGATGGGACATTAATGCTGTGGGGGGGGGGGGGTTGTTTTGTTTTTCTATTTATTTTTTTTTAAGCCTGTCAAGAAGTCTAATATAATCCATGCAGGCTTTCTCCTTCCGCCTTGAGTTATGATGAGCAATTTCTCTACTAATAGTCAGTGTTTGGGTGGTAGGTCTGTATCAGACACATCCATTTCCTTCTCACAGTGTCAGCTGCTCGCTAACCTTTTTTAATTTAAGCCTAAACAAGAAAATTTACATTAAAGTGGAAAATTGTCTATAAGCTTAAATAAAAATCAAGATTTTATTTTTAAGCAAAATTGCTTAGCCCCACTGTATGTAGTTTCTTTTTGGGTCTAGTTCACACATTGTGGCTTAGTATTGTGGATAGCACAGTCTTCCTGTGGTTCAGTCATTTTAGTTCCATGTTTGTTGCTTCTTGGTCCTGTGGAAAGATGAGATTTTGAATCTGGTCAGTTTTTTCAGAAAACATTAATAATTTTATCTAACATGATGATAATTTTTCAGCGCTTTACAAATCAAAAAACTTTTTGAAATACTCTGATCTGTTTTTATGTTTGGTTCTTCATTTCTACTGCCGTGGAGTACACAAACTAGCTAGGTATTCCATTGCTCTTACATGCTTCCTATGTGCCAAAAAGATTTAACTTTTATATGTGTGTTTTAGTACCCCCAAAATAGTGAAATTTGCATGGTGGTCAAGGGGTGATACAAGTTTTTCAGTCTTGAAACCATAGGCAATTTTGGTGACTCTAGGCATCTCACGAGTGTATTTTTCTGCCAGTTTCAGCATGGCCAGAAGAACAATCCCTGTCGTGTTTTACCATTGGAAGAACAGCAAACTTGGAGTTGGTGGAAATCTGGGAGAATGACTTTGATAGCAATGTTAGGTTTGGGGTTTGTGATTTCAATTTTTCATATTGCTGCAAGGTATAAACATATACTGTAGTGCAATAATATGCTAGATGTGATATTTGATTGTTGTATATGCTCTAGTAAAGCTAAAAAAAATAAGATTCACATGGCCATATTCATTTATAAAGAATGGGACTGTGTTACAACTGTAAATCCCATTCCAACTGTGGGTTCAGTGATCAGAACTATAAACACCAAAAACAGCTAGAACTGTATTTGCAGCTGTGATATAGTCCGTATAATATGGACGTAATATGGCTGTGTGAATGCATCCTTACAATGTTCTTCAGTTTGTTTTAGCAGTTGTAAAATATTTTATTTACACTATCCATCATAAATATTGAAACAGTATTGTGATGAGACTTTATTGTAAGGGAGCGTTCACACTACCGTCGGTGTCCGACATGTAGTGTCCGCTCAAAATCTGTCACGGACACTAGGAGCGGACACTAGATGTGTCCGTGACACCTGTCATTCACTTGAATGGGCATCGGGTGCGTTCTTTTGCACTCCGTGCCCGTCCTTCCCTGTCCGCAAGAGAAGATGTCCGACTTCTCAAGCGGACAGAGGAACCCTGCATGCAGGGTTTTTCTGTCCGCTTGAGAAGTCGGACATCTTCTCTTGCGGACAGGGAAGGACGGGCACGGAGTGCAAAAGAACGCACCCGATGCCCATTCAAGTGAATGACAGGTGTCACGGACACATCTAGTGTCCGCTCCTAGTGTCCGTGACAGATTTTGAGCGGACACTAGGAGCGGACACTACATGTCTGGACACCGACGGTAGTGTGAACGCCCCCTAATACTAGTTTTTACATGTACTGTGTGATAAATGGAGGTCTTTGTTTTCAGTGTTAGTTATTACTTATGTTCCTTAAAGATGACTGCACAGTACCTATAGTGGTATCTTATAAATAAGATTTATGTAATGTTTATTTAGTAAAGAAACTTGTCAACAAAAGATAATGTCATATGGTTCAGACAATAAATCCATTTCTCATACTAATCGGTTTAAAGAATTTCCTCCTAAATGAGCATGTTTTAACTCCCCTGTTTGTGTGTGTTCGTTTTTCTTTGTTGTTTTGTATGTTTTGGATATATATAGTATATATTCTTTTTAAGTTTGCTGGTCATATGACGGTGTTCATTTAGGGCCCACTCAAGATTTTGGCCTGGTATCTGTCTGCTGCCAATCCTTAAAAAAAAAAATAGATTGGTCAAAAAATGGATTCAAACGGGCACACATATCATGGTCCGTCATTTTTGACTGATTAATTAGTGGCTGTTCTTAAAACAAAAAAAATTACTATCCATTGTAAATCCATTTGTGTCTGCCTACTATAGACCTGAATGTTTTACAGGAAGCAAAAAAAAAATGATTCATACATGTTCACACAAGCACACTCTTCATAACTAGTAAAAGCCAGAAAAAGACACTCTCCTTACTCACTAGACACTAAATGGAGGGCCTACATTACACCCCCATCACCTGGATCATCGGAGGTATTGGTGCCCATTTATTGGGCGCGTCTTCGAGTCACGAGATGAGTGGGTGTCTGGCTTAGTCTATTTGAACATGGACGGCAAGCTCCAGCGTTGCGGCTTTACATTACAGAGGGCCGGCCTGTATACATCAAACGTTTGTTATCTTTACAGTCAGTGGTTTATACCTTCTATACGCCCTGACTTTATTTCACTATTTAGCTTCTGATGATCTGGTGTCTGCCAGCAGAAATGCATCAGGCAGGGCATGTGGAGTGTGCCTATGTGACAAACTCTAGCTTTATCGGTGTAGTGGGCAAGTGCAGAAGTGAAGTACTCAAAGAGCCTAAGCTCCAAAGTCAAGGGGTGAACCAGATCCGCAATATGGAAGAGACCACGCTCAATCCAGGGGCGAACCATAGCAGCTGTGAGTCCCCCCGGGAGGAGTGGGTGATACAAAAAGGAGATCAGAGAAGAGCAACGGGAGGACAACAGGAAAAGTTTAGAGCAAGTTATCCAGATATCTCTGGTAAAACGAAAGGGCTCTAAAGGGGGTAGATGGAGGGGGGGAGGACCGGGACCACAGAAATGCATTAGGGTGGATCGGGGCCCAGCCAGAGTTTCTCAATCTCGACCCATTTCGTATAGACCTGACGGGCCGCCCAGAATGGGATACAACGTAAGTACGAAGCCTAATAATAATGCAGGATATGTGGAACCGCCAGCCCCAGTCCCTTGGCGACAAGGGACGAAGCCCACCTGAGTCCTGTAAGCATGTACACACGGGTCTGATCGTGATCATCCTCTAAAGTGTCCACCTGGGTTGCAATGTGATGGAGGTCCTGCCGTAGGACTGATATTTCAGTGCGGCTCTCTGTACGGCAGTCCTCCGTGATCTCAGAAACCAGAGAGCGAGTGAGATATTGAAGCCATTGCGGTGGAAGCGAAGACAACTGGGGTTCAGGCTGGCCCGCTTGCAGGGGTGGAGATACATATGATGATGGAGGAGAAGACAAGGCAGCATAAGGAGATAATGCAGGGGTAGCACCAATGTTGCTCTCCGCCCCCCACGAATGCGCAGGTGAATCAGTTCTCTGTAGCTGTTGAGGAGACAGGGCCTGAGAAGCAGCAGTTGGGAGGGACCTGTCTGATGATGCAGGCCCTGAGGCAAAGTCAGAAGCCGCAGGCTCAGCAGCTGAAGGAGCTAGGCTAGGGAGCTGATGAGAGACAGGCTGTTGGAGTGGAGGATGGGAGACAGCAGGCAGTTCATGGTCAGCAGCAAGAGCAGCATGCTGCACTGAGGGAGCTGGCAGGGGAGATGGACTGTGCCACCATCTTGGATGCAGGGGACAGCAGCAGAAGGAGTCCGAGCAGCGCTGTTTACCTCATACGGGGAGCCCGCAGGAGAGGAGAGTGATGCCCGGTCCAGCTGAGGAGGAGTGGAACCAATCTGCCATATTGATGGAGCCTGTTGCAGGGGAGCCGTCGGCAGCGTGTCTGGGACTGGTGTGGCCTGTAAAGATGGCCGCTGCCACGTGGATGCCCGGGTGGAGGACGACTGAGGAGCCAGGTAAGAGGCAATGCCCGGCTGCCCCAAGCGTACAGAAGGGGCAGGGGGCCTGGAGATGGAGCTGGCAGCAGTTTTTGTCCCCATGAGGGGAGCGGGGAAGCTCATGTAGTGGCTCGTAGCGGCAGGCTGGGCAGGAGCAGCGGGTAGATGCGTCCGCTCACATCGGTGTTTAGGCCACGCCCCCATCTTCAGGTATATTCTGACTTGCAGGGCCATGAAATGAATGGGTGATGCTGATAAGTAGAGATGAGCGAGTATTGTTCGGATCCAAACAGCATGCACGCATTGAAATGAATGGACGTAGCCGGCACGCGAGGGGTTAAGCGGAAGTACCAGGTGCTTCCATTCATTTCAATGTGTGCGTGCTGTTCGGATCGGCTGATCCGAACAGTACTCGCTCATCTCTACTGATAAGGGCAGAGTCGCGTTTATGACTAAATTACCAATATTCCTGGATAACTGTTGTCGTCCTAATTAATTAGGCTGAGTGCCAAGGCAGTAAAGAAATTACACCACTCTGTGTTGGTATTCATTCTTCTCTCAGCAAAAAATGTATGCTGACGCACCTTTATTCAAGACCACGGGGGTTAAATAGTAGCCAAGAAAGTAGGCTAAGTTCACACGGAGTTTTTTGGTCAGGTTTTTGGCAGAAATACGCCTCCAAACCCTGAACCAGAAATCATCTCACTGTTCAAAGTATAAAAAACGCTTCTGAGTCATTTCCACTAGCGTTTTTTTCCGCTATTGGCAAAAAGGAAGTGAGGTTTCCATACTTTTTGAAGCCCTGAGCGTTTTCCAGCTCACGGCTTCAATGCAACTTAATGTGAGCTCATTTTTTGGTCAAAAACCTGAAGCAGAACCTGAAGCGTTTTTGTGAAAAAACCTGATCAGGAAACGCCAGGCGTTTTTTTTTAAAAAAAAAATATAATTCATGACCACAGGAAACTCCTCAAAAAACGCTTCAGGAAACACTTCAAATGGCAAAAAATGCCTCAGGAAACGTCTCGTGCGTTTTCCGTTCCGGTTTTGACAATGCCAAAACACTGACCAAAAAACTCAGTGGGAAGAATATGCAACTCTGTCTCCCAAGATGTAAACAGGGAGTCAGTGCCTCTGTTATGCTGCCCTCTATAGCAAGCACCCTGAACATCATGCCCGACTTCCCAGAAGTCTTCACTGCATAATGCGGGGTTATAACCAAATCAATTTCTCAGCTACGGACGGCACCGTTTCTGTCTGGTTGGACTTCATCAGCGCAGCCTAGAGAGAATTGATTTGATTTAAGTGAGAGGTTGTGAGACCAGATTGTGGGGATAACGTCTTTCCTTAGGGAGAGACCACCTTCTCAGGTGTGTGGAGACTTATACAGCCATAGTTGCTCCACTGCAAGGGAACATGGGAAGAATATGCAAATCTGTCTCCCAAGATGTAAACATGGAGACAGTGCCCGTGTAAACTTACCCTAAGAGAGATAACAACAGCGTCAATTTTTATATTAATTTCTGATTGGTATAGTACATCTCAATCAAATAAAGAAAATTTAAGCAGTTCCATATGTAGCCAGCTGCTCCCGGTCCTGCGTGGTAATCTTGGGGAGCTGTATTCTGGTAGCAAGCCAAGCATTTGTTTTCCTTTGACTCTGAAGTGCAGGTGCTGTCTTCTTCTCAATGTATCACTATATCCCGGATTCAAGCATAAGCAACTTTATATAGTGTTCAGCTTCTAAGGATAACAATGTTTTGTTTTTTTTTATATACATTAAATGATTATAAACATCTTAATGGAAAATTGCAGATGAATCATTTTTATTTTGTTCTGGCTTTGAATAAAAAAATAAAGTGTATTTGCATGCCTTTGAAAAAAATAAAAAATGGTCCATTTAAAATATCAATTTTGACAGGCAGTCAAACACAATAGAAATCAATTGGCAATTTTTTAACTTATGAAGCAACTGACTTATCCAAGTTATATCAGTTTATCAGTTTTAAAAATAGATCAGTGAGGTGAGTCAAAAGATGTGAAATGAGATTTGTTTTTTTATAATGCTAAAAACTGATGCAAAATAAATGACACTTGTTATTGAAGATTAGGTACACATTTGATAGCTGAGAAATGTAGCCTATGATAGAGTTTATTTTCAAACTCTAGTAAGACTCTTATCTGTTACATCCCCTCCCCCCCTTAGTGAGCGGTCTTTGTTGTTGAGCTTTAATTACCATTTTTCCCCAAAAAAATCTCCTATTCTATATAGGGAAAGATAATGTAGTACCATGCCAAAAATAAAGCCCACTATGTCAGATACTTTTGTATTAGAAACAGCAAAAGTATTGTAGGTAAGATACTTTGGTTGGCTAACCAGAAAAAAATAGATTTGCAAGCTTTCAATACACAGAGGCTTTTTCTTCAGGCATTTACAAATAAAACACTGAGAACAGTGATATTTGGAAGATGCTACACAGAAGTGATGCTTTGTGAGATGATACATCAGGAAGATAAGCCAGGGCAATACAACTCAAGTTATAGCATACTTCTGATGCATTAATGACCTGCTGATAATCTGGAAAGGCTCACAAAGTAAACTTTTGTCTTTTCATGAAAAGTTCTATTCTACCATCTGACTCATTCTCAACTACTCTGAGTATCAAATATATTTTCTGGATATAACTATATACAGAATACAATACAAACTTTAATCTACCATAAAGTTAAAGGTCTGACAGCATGTCTGAGATGGAACAGCTTTCATCCAAAACAAATAAAAAAAATCCACCTAGCCAAGTTCTTCAGTACATTTGGATCTATTCAGTGAAGACAGCAAGTGACACCTGATAGCACTGAAGAATACATTTCTGCAACAGGGATACCATTCATTGCTTGTAGTCCTGCATTCTCTGTCCCACTGTCCAGAACAGTGGGTGCGGGCTGCCCCAACTCATTGGTGTACGGAGTACAGTAATGAAGTAGGGAGATGTCTGCTTCATCACCTAACCAACCGCTGTCTTTGCTCCCGGTGTCCTGGCGTCACTTACATTGTACCTTACGTTGCTCCTTGAAAACTCTGGGACCAGAATGCAGAGGGAGCTGGGAAAGTTGAGTAATAAGTTGTTTTTTGGGGTTTTTTTTGGATTATGTATAGCAGGGGGCATAAAACTGTGGAAGCAATCTTGGGGAATGTTCTGTGGGGGCAACCTGAGTGGTAGAGGGACATGATACTGTGGGGGCAAATTGAATGGTACATGACACTGTGGGGGCGGCTACCTGGGAGGTGGGGGGACATGATACTATGGAGGCAACCTTGAGGGGGGGGGGGTGGATATGACACTGGGGTTGCAACCCGAGGCAGACAACTGAATCTGTTACGTCATCTTACCTCCATTTTAGATTAAAAAAAATATATATATGGATTTATACAGGGCTAAGTGCGTCTAGGTTCACATGCCATTTCTGCAATACGGTTCATGCCTCGGTTTCTGGAAAAAAAGGAAAAAAAGTATCTAAAATAAATCCAATTCTTTCTTCTAGATGTACCCGATAGTCTGAAAAGGCAACAACAGAGAAAATATCTTTATCCTAGTTCTCTGCAGTCCAATCCCTGTACTTCCTGCAAATTATCAGTTGATGTTTTTCTTGGAGAAAAGTAACTTCTGGACAAATGATTGTCCTGAGAAGAAAAGACAAAATCTTCCACGAATCATGTTGTTGTCATGCTGACACCAAAGAATCCTCAAACACTACATGTGTGGGGCTGAATATCATCGAAGGATGGGCTGTCTAACAATTCTGCTTATCCTGCATTCAAACGACCTATACTAACCAATACAGGACAGTATGTCATTGAGAGGCAGGTACTCTTGGCAGCATAGATAAGTATACCACTAGAATCCTTCTCCTGGCATACTGTTGGTATGGCTGGTAAATCTGGTCAACACACGGACTGAGTTTCATGAAACTCAGTCGTGTGAATGTGGGGTAAGAACACTGCCATCAATAACAAATGGTATCTAAACATAATCCAAGAGCAACGTCTTGAAACCATCCAGGGGCAATGTGATGTTTAACAATGCATTTTGCCAACATGATATGGGATAAGGTAAAAGTGATAACTGGCCAAGTAAACAAAAAAATAAAATGTTTAGGTCCATGGCCAGGAAACTACGCAGATCCCAATCCCACTGAGAACCTTTGGTCAACAAAAACACAGATATTGTCTTCAACTCCAAGTACTAGTTATGCAAGAATGGGTTGCTATCGGTCAGGATTTGGCCCAGAATCTGATATTCAGCAAGAGAGGGTGAATTGAAGTCTTGAAAAATAAGGGTCAAATGTAAGTATATAGTTTTTGCATCAACTTGATTTTTTTTCAATAAAATGCTTCTGTATTGTATATCATAAAAACATCTGACTTAAAAGATCTTAAAAAACTGAAACGGCAAACTTTGTGAAAACCCAAATTTGTCAATCTCAAAGCTTTTGGCCTTGACTATAAACTGAATAACTCTCATTTTCATGTTTCTGGTAATCTATTCCATTTATAAGTTTAGCTGTCATACTTTAGCTCGAACTTCATACCTAGCCCTAGTGCTTCATATCGCTAATGGAAAGGCACCCAGCATTGTGGTGTGTTTACATGCCACTTTCCACTTCATAGTCGGTGAATCCAAATGAAGGAGCAGTACCAGACTCAAGTCTGAATTATTTCAAAACTTTTCAACTCAGCCCAGGGCTGAAACTTTTGGGGCTTGTCACCCACAAAACACTATTGTAGCAGACCCCAGAGCATAATAAATGTAGGCCCAGGGGAGGTGGGCGAAAAAAAAACCCCCCACACACACACACAAACACACCTCTTTTGGGCATCCAGCAGTCCTTCTAGCATCATGACATCAGCACACATGAGTGCTGAGGCCCAATCACTGGCCTCATTGGTGACCCCGGGGTGTGTCATGGCAGGCAGAGGCAAAGTGGGCATAACTGTTTGTTATTTTTACTTATCACACCCGGGCCTCCACTTATTATATTTTGGGAAGTAAAGAGACCTCACAAATATACATCGAAATTAATCCTATGGGGTTTACCTGAAACGGCTTGAGGTTTCAAGCCATTTAGTATTATTACTGTGTGGGGTGAGTATATTATACTGTGGGGGGGCTATGGAGCATTTTATACCGTGTGGAGGAGGGTACTTAGGAGCATTATATACTGTGTTGGGGCCACTATGGAATATTATACTGTGTGTAGGCTCTGGAGAGCATTTTATATCATGTTGTCCCCACATGGTATAAAATGGGGGCTGGGAAGCATTAGGGTGCGTTCACACGAAGTAAAGTGGAGCGTGATCGGGCACGTGTACACGTGTCAGCAGTTTGCGCGCTCAAAAAGATCCCATTGATTTCAATGGGAGCTACGAGCGTATACGCCGCGTTATTTTGCGCCCATAATTTTGCGGCCAAGAGGATTCTTTAGAAATGCGCTAATACACCTGTACAGTGCAGAAAACTGTGTCCTCACAGGCATAATATTTGAGTCAGAAGTCTTCCAGAGGCCGCTGGCAATGAGGATCTTAAAGTGATTCCATCAGTAAGAAAATCAGTTTCAAATTAATGACTGTACCCTGTAAAACTACTACTACACCTTCTAAAAATTCCTATTTTTATTGAGCATTGCAGTCCCATTTCCAAGAAAATCAGTGTTTTATTATTATGCAAATTAGATAAAGTGCTTTTGGGTGTTTCTTTTCTTGATGGGTTATTATTATTGTTTATTTATATAGCACCATTAATTCCATGGGGCTTTACATTTGAGAGTTTACGTACAGTACGCAAAATATACAAACATATATAATACTAACAATGACTGACTGGCACGGTGGGGTAGAGGGCCCTGCCCGCAAGGGTTTACAGTCTATGAGGGAAGAGGGATAGAGACAGAAGGAGAGGGGGAGACTGTTCAGATGGTGGTGTGGTGACAAGTAGGGTTATTGAAGGTTGTAGGCCTTCCTGAATAGGTGAGTCTTCAGGGCTTTCATGAAGCCTGTGATTTTGGGGGTCAGTCTTATGTGCCTTGATGTGGCGTTCAAGAGTATGGGGAAAGCATAGGAGAAATCTTAGCGACGGTTGTGTGAAGAGCGGATAGGAGTAGAGCGGAGTAGGTCGTCTTTGGAAGATCTGAGGTTCAATCTCCCTTTCAGCTAATTTCCATGAGAATAAGTACCGATTTTCATGAAAATGGAGCTGCAGTGATGAATAGAAATGAGCAAGCAGCAGAGGTTATTTTTTTCAGATCAACAATGCTCAGTCACACTGTGTATTTGATAACCACTGGTTATTAACCAGAGTACAAAAAAAAAAAACACATGAAATTAAGTGGTTTTTTTTGTTTGTTTTTTTGTTAGATTAGCACAGGTTAGACTGTATGTTGGGTGAACAACAAAAAAAAGCTTGGTTGCTTTTTCATATTTGTGCAGGTGGAATCAGCATTTTGTTTAGAACATCAGTTTGTATTTAATGAAAAATATGGCAAATCTTGCCCAAAAAGGTTTATAACAAAACTTTTTTCACCAACAGGTTTGTTTTGTCAGTAAAAAGATAAACAATGAAATTGTTAGGGGGCGTTCACACTGCCGTCGGTGTCCGACAGGTGGTGTCCGCTCAAAATCTGGCGCGGACACTAGCTGTGTCCCTGACACCTGTCATTTATTTAAATGGGCATCGGGTGCGTTCTTTTGCACTCCGTGCCTGTCCTTCCCTGTCCGCATGTAAAGATGTCTGACTTTTCAAGCGGACAGAAAAACCCGACATGTAGGGTTCTTCTGTCCGCTTGAGAAGTCGGACATCTTTACATTTGGACAGGGAAGGAAGGGCACGGAGTGCAAAAGAACGCACCCGATGCTCATTTAAATAAATGACAGGTGTCACGGACACAGCTAGTGTCCGCTCCTAATGTCCGTGCCAGATTTTGAGCGGGCACTACCTGTCAGACACCGACGGTAGTGTGAACGCCCCCTTAACTGTTGAGTGTGTGTAAGCAGCAGCAAAGATTTGTTGCCACTCCTTTAATCTAATCCTAACTCTTTTGATTTTTAGCACTAATCTGCCTGTGTAATTGCTTGATTCTGATTACGGTAAGTTCATCTGGTCCTAACTATTGCTTGAATTTCCATTGCCTTTTCTGAACAATTACAGCAACTAAAGGCCGATTACAAGTGTACAACCTTTTACAGTCCATGTGACATCAGCACTATTGGTTGAGTGGCTGTCAAGTGGTGCTACAAAGTCAGTGTCTCCTCTGTATTTCTTGGTCAAACACATAGTGGAGGACACATTCACGTAGCAATTTTTTTTTTTGTCCAAGACGAATTGTGATTTATTCAGACTTGTTAAAAACATCAGGAATGTCCTCCTATCCGTTCAGCTGTGATTGAGGAACAAACATCCGAACATCCAAACACATAAACTCACAAACATTCACAGGATGGTGGATATATTGCAAAAGCGATGGTTTTGTAGAAAAAAATAAGCCCGTTTTCATGACTTATATGTGGAGGTGTGCCTAGTTGTAACATAATGAATAGAGATGAGCGAACACTGTTCGGATCAGCCGATCCAAACAGCACGCTCCCATAGAAATGAATGGAAGCACCTGTGACGCTGACTTTGCCGGCGGCCGGCCGGTGTCACAGGTGCTTCCATTCATTTCTATGGGAGCGTGCTGTTCGGATCGGCTGATCCGAACAGTGTTCGCTCATCTCTAATAATGAAGAATTGTACTGTAGTGGAATGTGATGGACCAGGCAAAGGACATGTCTGACTGAGTGCTGGTAACTCTGGCAACATGGGTGGCATTGTGGTATGGATTGATGTGATAGACCAGGCCCCAGAACATCTGACTGAGTGGTAGCAGTGGTAGTAGATGTGGCAATGTGAATGATAGTGCGGCGTGGATTACTGTGATAGAGCAAGGCGCAGGACATGTCTGGCAGCATCAGTAGTACAGTAAATGATACCTGATACAGGAAGTCGGTGGTACTACTCTTTAGAGGCATCAGTTGGAGGTGTGGTTGAAGTAAATGGGCCCTGCATTGTGTTGGAACAAACAGGGTGAAACTAGCATCTGGCCTTGTTGCATTTCTGGACTGTCGCCACTGTTGCTCAAAACAGACCCACTGAGCAGTGAAAGCCATGTATTGTCCTTGTCCATAATTGCTGCTCTGTGTGATGATAGCGATGTACACCTTTCCCCAGATCAACAAACTTAAGGAGAGGTCCACATTCTTCGACATATGGCGCCATAAAACAGGGACAGCTTTCCTAAGCGCATTTCATCAGTTGGCGAAATGTAGTGGAATCCACTAACTGATACAGCACTGACTGCAACACTAGCAGATTGGCCAAATGTGAGGTATATTTCAGACCTATCATATGACTGGCCACATATTGTTGTTTCCTGGATACACATTCCCTTATGGGAGGTTTGGCAGTTAGTGATGACAATTATGTCCTAGTTTATATGTGACCTGCCTCGAAGGAAGATCACAGGGAGGAGTAGAACAGTTTTGCTCACTTCCCCTGCCTGTCAAATAAGATGATGATGCCTTTTCATGTGAGTACGTATAGATGTTGTTCCTACATTTGTTCCTGTACTACCATGGTTAAGTTTCTGCTTGCAGATCTTGCACCTGAATTTATTGTTTGTCTGCCACTACCACCACCAGTGACACCACCCTCACCCCACAAGTGACTCCTAGGTCTGCCCAGGCCGGCTTTTTGGATGTACACCTACACATTTGTTGGAATCATTACTATCACCACTGCCACAACCCTATTCATCAGATGTGACCTTGTCACCCTGACCCAGTTGTTAGGTCCTATCTGCAAAAGAATCAGCATTGTCATTGTCTTCCCTGCTTCTGTGACACATCATGGCCATGGAATTCTTGCACACTCATAATTTCCACCTCCCAGATTTCCCCCTAGTTCCCTTACCAGAACAATTATAACTACTATTATATCAGTAGTAGTACTACACCCCCTGTGACTAATACTTCCACCACCTCTTCCTCTTGTACTTGCAAACAATGCTCACTATTCTCATTCAGCTCAAGAAAATGAAGGAGACATGGTTGTCAGTCCTGAAGGGCTCTTTGTTTTGAGAGAAATGCACCTAATTCATGAAGAGGTCTTTGTTCTGGCTCAGAGTTCACCAAGATTATGAAGATTTTTTTTGCTGACCTGATCCTCTCTTCCAGTCTGCTGCACCTTATACAGTTTTTGAATTGGAATAAAGGATACTTTTTTACTTACCACATTTTTGATGAGTGTCCTTTTTTTTTCTATTCTTGGATTGTTCATCAAGATTATTATATAATATGCTGATCTTCATGAATCCGTTTTTGTCTTTAAGACTATGCTCCCCATGTATTGTTTACATCTGTGGACTTTCTGCTTCAATTATACCTATAGGGAAACCACCAGCGTTTCCATAGGTTTAATTAACATACTGCGATTTTCTAGAATGCGACTTGTTTTTGAAATTGCAGCATTTATTTCTCTTGAATCCCATCTGCTTTGCAGAGACTGTAAATCACTGCATGTTTCTGCCACAGCCAAATCATGGCAATTACGCCATGTGGGGCCCCGGCCTAAATGAAATTGTTGTCAAGAATGGAAAAACCATAGTAAGTGTGTGTGTATATATATATATATATATATATATATATATATATATATATATATATATATATATATATATATATATATATATATATTAAATTGGAGTAAATATTAATGTATTTTACTATATCACACAAAGTCTAGCAATTTTTTATTTCGAGTCATTTATAAATTACAGATTTATGATGGTGTTGCCTCAAATTCTTTCAATTTCCTCTTAGTATGTTCAGTAAATATGTACAGTGCTGGTAAGCAAAGGTCACTTTTAGCATACTGACTTTTACTGGATAGCATATAAAATAGCAAGAATTGCTCTGCCACCTGTATTCAAAAGGTAAGAGGATACTGTCTAATCTACTGAGCAAATGTGATTCCCTTCGTGGCACATATTGTGTTTGTTGTTTTGATTCTTTTAAAACATCCACCTAAGTTTGTAACACAAATATCTAGAGACAAAAGAACTTTAAAAGCAAAAAAAATGACCAGCCGCAATAGTAAGGTATAGAATCTCCCATAAAATAGTGGGGGAAAAAAAGAAGCTTTAAAAAAATATATATATTAAAAAAAAGTTCATAATCACTCCTTTCCCTAGAATACATATAAAAGTAGAAAATTACTGGGAAACACAAACACATTAGGTATCCCTGTGTCTGACAGTGCCCGGTCTACTGCATATAGGGTATCTGCAGTGCTCCTGTTCCGTCAGGAAGAGTTTAATAGGAGCACCTCAGAAACCCTATATTCAGCTAGGCTGAATTCCAATTCCCCTCCCCTTTCCCAGCACCAAGCATCTACTGCACCCAAAAACTCCGACCATTTTAATTTTTGAAATTTTCCAGTAGCTGCTGCATTTCCCCCCTAGGCTTATACTCGAGTCAATTAGTTTTTTCCCAGTTTTTTTTGTGGTAAAATTAGGGGCCTCGGCTTATATTCAGGTCGGCTTATATTTGAGTATATACGGTAAATACATTAATGTATTGTGTAAAGGGTTGTGTCATTAAGGATACTTATTCTACAGGACAGGGGATGTGTCTAATCAGTGGGGCCTGACTGCTGAGTTCCCCAGCAATCACGAGAACAGGCGACCAAAAGTTGCCCTAAAGCCTCCTTGTGAGTGGAACATTAGTATGCTTGTATGATCGGCACTCTATTCCTAACCTGCTGTGGCACTGTCAGAAATTACAATCCTGGCAGCTTTATAGCAATGAATGAAGCCCAATGTTTTCACTGTTAGCTACTACTGAAAAGTTTCTCATATCCTTGGTCCATACCTCTTTAATTTTTTTCTGCATTGGCTGCAGCACCTAAGGGAATTAAATGGCAAGTATCCTTTCTGATTGATAATGAGGGGAGAAGATAATTATACACTGCCCCCTGCGGTCATCTGATATCACAGGGTGAAAATATAAGAAATCCATCCCTTCTCCATGTACACTGTAAGCAGCACGTGTTCCCCAGAACACTGGCTGAAATGAGAACTGCAAGCATGTGCAGCTCCACTTCAACCAGTGATAACTAAAGATTGACTGAGGCCACAGCCATGATTTTGATCTCTGGCTGTAAAGGTAAAGATTTTTTAGTAATTGCTTCTTCTGCAGTTTTCCAACCTGTGTCCTCCTCGGGCAAAACTGTTAGCTACTTTGCTCAAAGCCCGATCAGGAGATGTGGAAAACTTTTAGACCCCTTTCAGATGTTGAAAAATGAAGAAGAATTTGAGGTGGACATCCGCCTCTTCGTTTTCCTCCTCCTGGATCACTGCAGCGGAATTCCTCTTTCCACTGCTGATTAGATCCATTTGAATGGAGACTCATGCCACAGGCTCAATGGCAAGAGCATGTAGGACCCTTTATTTTTTTTTATTTTTTTTTTGTGTGAGGCCTGAATCCACTGCAAACTCAGTGGCAGATTCTGCAGTGCGAATGAAGCCTTAGGGGGCGTTCACACTACCGTCGGTGTCCGACATGTAGTGTCCGCTCAAAATCTGTCACGGACACTAGGAGCGGACACTAGATGTGTCCGTGACACCTGTCATTCACTTGAATGGGCATCGGGTGCGTTCTTTTGCACTCCGTGCCCGTCCTTCCCTGTCCGCAAGAGAAGATGTCCGACTTCTCAAGCGGACAGAAAAACCCTGCATGCAGGGTTCCTCTGTCCGCTTGAGAAGTCGGACATCTTCTCTTGCGGACAGGGAAGGACGGGCACGGAGTGCAAAAGAACGCACCCGATGCCCATTCAAGTGAATGACAGGTGTCACGGACACATCTAGTGTCCGCTCCTAGTGTCCGCTCCTAGTGTCCGCTCCTAGTGTCCGTGACAGATTTTGAGCGGACACTACATGTCGGACACCGACGGTAGTGTGAACGCTCCCTTAGTTGATTACAAATTGAAAGGAAAAAAAAGCATAAAACTACTTTCCACTGCTGTCAAACTACTGACAATATGAGGTGGCTCACCTCATCCACTTATGCCATTCTCAAAAGGTTGAGACTATGATTATATTCCTAGATATCCATTTTGTGCTTTATCTTGCCTGTACCTCTATAGCTCTGTCAGATTATTTCACTGGAAGAGTAGTTGAGTCTTAGAATGAACTTCCAGCAGTTGTAGTTGGAATGTACTCTTACATTCCCAGTACAAGTCTGAAATTCCCAGAGATGAGAATGAGATAAGAAATTCCCAGAGATGAGATGCCCAGCATCATCTTACTGATAAAACTAGACTCTATCAAATAATCCATTTCTACCTTAGCTATTTCGGTATAAAGTTGGCACCCACATTCTACACTAACCAAGACCAATTACCCACTGCTGCTGAAATAATTGTAAGCAGAAATAAGTGTAGTGCGTTCCTCATATGGATTTCATTTTGAATTTTCTGAATGTAAATTATGCAAATTATGAAAAGGATGAAATTCACTTCAAAAACTTTTATATTTGGAGATATAGACATATACATACAAGACATGTTATTTGACGGACATGCTATCATTATTCACTGAAGAGTTGTTGGTTGTCCACTGATCACCATCTGGTATATTGGGTATAAAGATCATAGATCCCTTACAAACCACCATGAAACAAATACGTTGAATTTAGCAATTGTTGATTATGGATAATCCATTAGTGTGAAGAGATTATTTATTCACTTAACTGGAACGACGGAATGCTTTTGATGGATCCCAGGGGGCTTCGGTGACATCACGTGATTGGTGGCAATTAGAGATGAGCGAGTACTGTTCGGATCAGCCGATCCGAACAGCACGCTCGCATAGAAATGAATGGACGTAGCCGGCACGCGGGGGGGTTAAGCGGCCGGCGTCAAAGCGGAAGTAGCAGGTGCATCCATTCATTTCTATGGAGCGTGCTGTTCGGATCGGCTGATCCGAACAGTACTCGCTCATCTCTAGTGGCAATGTTCAGCTTCCAGTGTTGCTCTGCCCCCCTCCTTCCCCGATCTCACAGATCGCCAATTTAATTGCTTGTTAGATAGAGGAAGGAGTAGGTGAAGCGACCTTGTGAGCCAAACGCTGCCTCCGATCACATGACCAGGGCTCAGTGAGGTCGCCGAAACCTGGGCTCATCAAAAACAATCCAATGGATCAGGTAAGAGAGTGAATACTCCCTGGACAACCCCTTTAAGGAGGTTGCAGCACAACCACTGACCCTTTGCCCTAATTTTTGGGGCCTTTATAGTGTAATGCATGTTTTTGATGAGTGAAGGCCTCACTGGTGGGACCTTCATGAGTCAGTCATTTGACCTATTTTTTTCTGCAAGTTTGTAAATCTTTTTATATTATTTGTGTTTTCTCTAATGCGTAGCATACAGAACAGAGTTTTGAAGAGCAAGGTGCCTATAAATATCACATTGTCCTCAGTATTATTAATTACATTTTGTATCACAATATTGTTATAATGGCACAGCACTAATATCCCAATGAATAAGTAAATGTGTCAGATATTGGGGTAAGAAGTTAAGAACAGGAAGTTAAGAAAATATATGAATGGAAAATTTATAGTGCTGTTGCACGCTGTAGGAACCAGTGAAGTTCTAAATTTAAGCACTTGTATAAACCCACTGAATTATGCAACGTACTTTAGAATTTTGGTAAATGACCTGGTAAAAATATATTTTATGAATTTCAGTTGTTGAACGTGGGGCACACAAAAAGAGTTCTAGAAAATTAAACACTTTCATTAATATCACCCTTCATAGGTTCTATGAACCCCTTCCGTGAATTAGTACTTGGTCAAATTTGCCTCTGTAATGGTAAAGTATTTCTTATAGAAATGGGTGTTTTACCATGTTTGTACGTACATACAATTTGCGAGAAGATTATTCAGTGAGGTATGTAAGGTATATTACATACTAGTATGAAACAATGGAATTATTAAATTGGTCTCAAGATGCAGAAAAACTTCTTTATATCCCTAGTATATATAACCATCGCTATCTATCTGTGCATTTACAATTGAATATTCCATTCACAATATATCTACCACTGAAGAACTGTGATAGAATGTATAATGAATCTTGAGCTTTACTTGTCAGAAAACCATATACAGCTTGGAAATCACTAAATATGTGTTTACATTATAGGGATGTTGAACCCAGTGTTTTATGTCTTACTTTACCATCTGTTTCTGTAACACCTATTATGTTATGTTGTGAATCCTGAAGGCTCCATTCCTTTTCACCCATGTTCATCATGCAAGTCATTTATTTTTCTTTGTCTCCTGTGCTTTTTTGTTGAATTTTGTAGGACTTTGCCAGGAAACACTTCATCATATCAAATATTTGGATTTGAAAGTAAATGTCCAATATATGATATTGTAAAACAACAGTTTTGGGGTCAGTTTACTAACTGAACGGCAAGGCTTATGTATGTTTTGTAGCTTTTCATGTTAAATGCTGGAATGCATCTTATTCTTATGTTAAGCAGAGTACTATGCATTAATTTGTGACTATGATGAATATCTAGGAGTGTGGAGAATGCATAGCACAAGAAAATGATCTCAAAGTCCTAGCAATGTTAGCAACGATCCTGAATTTAATTAGTCTGGACTTGGCTCTGCAGTCAGATTTGCAGCATAAAAGGAGTGCACTTTCATTACAATATGGTATACATGTTGCTTATCTATTTTTGTATGACTTTGACATAAGCAGGAATGTGAACAGCAAAAGCACAGCGTGGTATACATTGTCAGCTTTCTGGACTACAGTTTATAAAGGGGGGAGGGACAGATGGATCATATTAATATAGTATTTTCATACACTTTTGTTTGACCAGATCTTGTTTGGGTTTCAGGTTGCTGAGAGGTGACTTTGGGGTTTAATTGTCAATCAAAGGTGTACTTTGTAGCCCTCCCTTCTCTAACCCCTCTTGTCTTTTGACATCATTCCATCCATCAGTGTTATACACCCACCCATTCTGCAGGCAACGTCCATCAGCTCCAGAACGGTACTAGCACTGCTCAGGAGAGATGAAATAAGCTTACCTCTCCTCCTCTTCTCCACTAACCATTTCATTCTGAGACAGAGCTGAAGTCATTTGAGAACGTTCCAAGTCATTTTTTTTTTTTTTTTGCCCGTAGTTTTTAATGTCATATCACAGTAGCTGATCAGAGTCTGACAAAGAACTGTAGGCTTCGGATACATTAGAAGGCTTATTTCATATGTCTAATGCTGAAATAATAATCTTTTTAACCTTTTTGTCTCCTCATCTCTCATGGGATTTTCTATACTAATATTGATATGCAGTGAGGGATTTTTAATATGAGCACCTTGTTCTTGGACATCTGGTTTGTTGTTCCTGTCATCTTGTTGTTTGTGACACCTGAAGCAACTACTTCATGGTGGTAAGTCTTATGTTCTGTTGTAACCTGATTCTTTCTGAAATATAATAGTATGATTAGTAAATGAAATATTCTGTGGCTTTGGAGGGTGTTTAATTTGCTGATATCATTGCATTTATTACATAATATTGGAGATACAAATGATTTATTATGCATTGAAAGTGTGATCTATTCTGAGGTGCACTTTGGGAAAACACTGGTTAACTTTATTTCATAGCAGCTGTATGTGTAATTTCTACCTCATGTTAAGTTGTAATCCTGTTGATTTTTTTTTATTTGGGAGGGATACTTGCAATATGCTTTCAAGCTTTATGGCATATGTTTTTTTTTTGTTTTAAATATGCACTTACATATTACTTGTCCCTTTTAAGCATATACTTTCTTTTGGCATGTATTATAACCCCAGCAGTATGATTTATCTGGCTCAGTAAGGTGAAATCTAGAATATGCAGCAGAGCTCAGCATTTTAATGATGGTTTTGTCTAAAACAGATAGTGCTATAATCATCTCTTACAGCTGACCGAATGTAGTGCCATCTAACATCTATACTTAAGTTTTCCAGTGCTAATGAATAAAACTTCACAACGGGTGACCTCTGCTCTTCAGATGTTATCATACTAAATATATACCTAGTTATCTATGTTGTGTATACTGAAAGGTGCAGATTTACCAACTCACATGTTACCAAAATATGGATTATCTGCTAATTTACTGTCTAACATGAACTATGGCCAATTTTCCATTACATAAACCTAATATGCACATTTGTGTTTTCTGATTGGTAGACTACATGTGTCACCATGTAAAACACATTTTAGTATTTCATTTTAAGGAATATTGTCAGGTTGGTAAGTAATTGTGTATGTTTTTGTGTATTTATATCTTAAGCAATACTATATAAATTAATAAAGTTCTCTAATTACTTATTGACTGATGTTGATGAATCTGTACATTGTTTACATGGAATATTTAACTCTATGTAGTTAATAGGAACTGTGAGTAGTTTAACTGTTTAATCCACCAGATGTGTATAAAAGTAAGGGGCCAGGTTACAGACTGTAAAAGATAAGTAGGGCCCCCACTTTCAGAGATTTTTATGTTAGATGAACTTGTAAGACAATGTATTTGACTATTAAGGTGCCTTTCCAAACTTTCTTAGCTAATAAGGAACATCTGGGCACCGATGATGTAATCTCCTTTTTAAGACTTGTCTAAAATAATATGCTTCTGCAGTGGACACTGCATACTGATGTTTTTACATTTATTTTTTAAATTTTTCAATGTTAATTTTTTCCATCCACCTTGTTTCATTGCTGGAAGTGGGAATAACATCATATAATGTCCAAGCCAATGAATTACTAGTGACCTGACCTGAATTGACTTGATATTTTTCAAGTCACATGTTATCTGTATATGAAATTCAGGTTGTGTGTATTTCAGGACATACTTTTACATAACTACCTTCATCTATTTTGTATTATCAAAAAATTCTAAAGCAAATTAAGAAGAAATAATAAAAATTTCACCTGTATATATTACTGCCTGCCATAAACTGTGTGTATTATGCTGTCGGGGCAGCAACCTCTAGTAACAGTGCTGAAATCAGCACCTCAGGCATATCTACCTGTCACAGCTTTCTTTGCTGTTTTAAACATAGAGCAGTGCTGCTTCGAGCAGCAAACGCTATCTCTTGTGGACCATGGAAACACAGTCTGAGGGGAAGAGGCAGTAATGGGGGGGAGGGGGTAATAAGTGCGAGAAGTTATGTCCAGGCTGTAAGCTAGTTTAGTCAGAGGGCAGCAGTGGTGTGTGCATTATCTTTTTGTACCTGGATACAATTGCAAAATTGCACGCCATACCAGAAAAGGTTGCCAAGCCCTGAGCAAAATTTTCCTGCAGGGAAGCCACAGGTCATATTAGATGCTACATAGGTCCATGAGAAATTGTATTGTGAAATGGGTTTATAATTTTATTAGATAATGATTATGGTTATATCTATGGTATTACACCCACCAGTGGTCAGGAACAGTTTATACGCATATTTTAAAATGTTTCTTGCCGAAAAGTGGTAGATTGTATTGCGAAGTTATGATTTTTCCCTTGAAATAACGTTTTGTGAAAAAATGACTTGTAACATAGTACATATCTATTTGTGTTAGCATATTTCCTGACAGCTGTTATGGGCACCCATCACAATGGAGAAAATATTCTCATCTAGGTCTATTAATGCATTTGTGGAGTTATTAGGTGAAAACTTCTGCATTCCGTTAACCACATTATGCGGATGTGTTAACGTTGATGACTTGTTTCATTGTGGTATCTTATCACAAAACACAATAAAAGCCATTAAAAATTTGCTCTAAGGTTCTTACCACGGTCCATTTAATGAGTGAGAGTCAACATAAGCTTTGCTACATCTGTAGTTGGTAATTGCCATCTATGCAGTTTCCAGTTCTCTTAACATTAAATGGATTCAATTGGAGCCTTGCTGTATCTATAGGTAAAGAAATACATTTTGAATTATTTGTATTTCATCATCATTAAACAAGATTAACACTATAATTGTTTAATCTAGTGCAACTTATGCTTATGGCAATACGCAATTGTATTGCAATGTTTTGCAGTTGTCAAAGATCTCATAGATAAGAAAGAATTGGGATAATCATAAATGATATGGTATACTTTCAGAGTACTGGAAAATATAAAGTATAGTACATCAGAATGAACTAAAATGCATTTAGTGCTGATTTATAAAATGCATTGCACAACTAGTTCCCTGATCTGCTCCTTGTACTATATAATTAACTTTATGTAAGAATATATTTTGTGGCTGTTTGTGGAAAATCAGACCTTTCAGTAGTCGCTTGAATATCTGCTGACTTTCGTAGTAATCCAGTTTTCCAGATTCTGTCAGTCTCTGTCTATTAAACACATAATCATATTAAAATAAATGTATTTAAAATATTTAAATCAATTGTAAGGTTGTCATCCTAAAGGAACCTAAACCTGGGCATGAATGTGTAGATAGTACAGATGAAAATCTGGCATCTATGTTTAGGTCAGAAATCTTATTGGACAAGTAAAGATTTTCATCACATTATCAGGACACCTGTAGCAAATAACTGTAATGTCAGAGATACAGGAGCTTTGCAGTGACTTTATTTTGCATTTAAGAAATCCCCATACAGAAGTCTTTGTGATTGGAAGTAAATCTGTGAAAGTGCACATAAGTTATGTCTGAGCGAATCAGAACTAATGTTGTAACTTTCAATAAATATCTTTTCATGGATCCTTGTTAATGGGGCATCAATTTAATAAATGATTAGCTTTTAATTCCCCTCTAATTATTGGACACATGTTTGGGGCTTAAAAGAATTGTCCCTTTTCTGATAAACCTAGATTAACCAATGTAAAGAACTGTCTGACTGACATACTACAGATTTTGAGCAATATGTTTTGTTTGTTTTTTTTTATTCTGGAAAGCTATAAAAAATATTAATTATTGTAAAGCAACTAATGATGATGATTAAAAATCTGAAGTGTTTTGTTGTTATAGGATAGAAAAAGATGATGCTCAGTATAGCCAAATAATTTGAAAGTACCCTCATCACCTACATGGATCAATGTGGTATATGTTATTTATTTATTATGAGACTCATTAGTGTGTTAGTGTGCTTTTTTGGTAACCAAGTGAAATGTCCATGGACAGATTGGGCAAGCTCTGCATCTTCTACTACTACTGTGGATGAGATATCACTGGTAGTAGCTTAGAATTTTCAGTTACAATGCAATCTTTCCCACATTCATCTGTTTATACAGTATTATGTGTGGATTATTTAGAAACTTTTAAAGCAACTTTTAAAGTTAGCATTTGACTAGTGCAGAGCCAAGGTAACAAAAAAGAAGCAAAATGTCAATATGTATGCTGCCCAGCATGTAAAACACGATTCCTCATGAGAGATGATCTGGGATGGTTGTCAAGGAACAATAGCGATAAGAGGCATATGATCTGTAATATCCAATACATCAGAGAGAGAAGAGAAGGTAACAATGTATCGCTTGTACTGGACATCATGCAAGCAGGAAATAAATGCAAGGAGCCTGGCTATTTGACTTCATGTAAGATGGGCATAGTCCTGGGAGTAGCACTTAAAATTCATCAGGATGTTCTGTATTAGATCATTAAAATGATCCTGAACTTGCTTACAGGCAACAGTAATATTCAGATGCAAAACAAATCAATTTAAAATAGACTAGGTTTTCTGTCCCTTTTAACTCCATTATATATTTCCCCATGATTTCTGGACTATTTAACCAGCAATCTTAGACAGACAACCCATTTTGGACAAACTAGAAAAGCAAAATACATTTTATAAGGCTAATACAAGTAATAATGTTATAACTCTTTACAGTAAGTCAGAATATATTAATAGTAGCCTAATTTACAGTTAACTATAAAACCATAATCACAATAGCCAACACAAGCACATCCAATAAAAAAAAAATACATCTTCTGTCTATCAAAGCAGAGAAAACTACCAGCATCCACAGTGTTCACCCTAATCTTCCCCAGCCAATGCCTGTCACTCAGAACATACTTAAAGTTGAGCAATATAAAGTCATAACTTGCTAGATCCTATGAATGTTCTCCATCTTTTGACCTTTGGGTCATTTCTGAGACTGTCTTGACTCTGATCTTATCTACTGATCTCCTGTGTATGACCTTGTCTCTTAATACTGAACCTGTGCTTCCCATCCTAACTCACAGTGTCTTAAGATAGTGTCTTAAATTGGTGTTGCTGTTTCTGGGTGTATGAGAGAGCAATAAAGAATAGAGTCTCCAGTTTTTTATCATGCACTGTCTATGGGAGTCATCATAGCAATTAGTCTCTTCCCACTAGGTCAGGGAAAGCTGAGAATTTGAATAAGAGAGCCTGCTATAAATTGCAAGGTACAAGTTATATAATAGAAATGATGTTGTCGTATATACATCTAACTGCTTATCCTGAAAAGTCATCTGAAAGTCTATGTATTTTGTTCAGAACAGCTGTGGAGTCTGAATAAAAAAAAAAGTTCCACACTGCGACTTCAAAATAAAATGATCACTTATTTTAAATTATTTTTATACCCTTATTTATGTTCTATAATTAATTAGATTCTTAGGTTTTTTTCATACTTATCTTTATAGGAAATCAATCATTAGCTTTTTTTGTGAATTCGAGGAGATTCACTGTGTTTGCCTGACCATTGCCTGTCAGACATTTATGATGGAGTCAGAGTTGGACTGTGGGAAAATAGGAGTTAAAAATAAAAAGCACAGTAAAAGATATCCCGCTTTTCATCTCTGTGTGGAAAACATGAAATAGGAGATTTAAACAAATTAACCCAAGTTGCCTACTATATGCCACATTTTGTCTCCAACTCAGATTTCCAAGAGCATCAACATCACATATTTTATGGTGTGGTACAGATTAGGATTAAGCACAGTTGGCCAACGTTTTGAACCCTACTGATAAAGTGGAAATATTCTCAGGAGAAATTCCTGATAACATTTTTCCATTTTGCCTAAGTTTCCTACAGGCACCTGTATGAACCTTGACTACTCAGAAATGGGACAATACATTTAAAATATGTCTCCTTGCCCAAAAATTCCAAGGGACAAATAGGGCTACTATTCTACTTGCACCCTTCCTAGGACTATGACTCCACAGATGGGAATGGGAACTAAACTGTCATCTATATACACAGAGATGACACCCAGAATACTACATAAATCATACGTATCTCCGCCATCAATAGGCCTGAAAATGGGCATTTTTCCATTGTCCATTTCATGTGCAGCGTACCTGGGGCAAATCTATTTCATTGTCTGTGGGCTTGTCATGCAGTCCAGTCTTTCTGTTGTTAGGTGAAATTCTTTACAAAAGTACATCTTACTAACCTTGTCCCATTCAATGGTCTCTGGGGTTTATTTGGCTGAATTGATTACAAAAACAAACAACAAAAGCTATAAATGAGATTGGAAGGAGAGAGAGGCAATTGTTAATAAAAAGACAATCTCCTACCCTGATTAATAGTTAGCATCTCCTAGCCATGCCTCAGGCTAATGCCCTAGCCCTCCTGGCAGCACACTGTACATTAGATCTATATGAAAAGGTCTTACTGATAACAATTGCACTTAGCAAACCAGACTATACAATTTTTTTTTAATTCTTAGGTATTTTTCACAGCATTTATATGTTTATGTGATATTTAACGTACATTATATATTTCTGTACAATTCTTAAATAATTGAAAATTTTACAAAAACACAGGGGGGGGGGGAACTAATTCTCCTGTACTCTCATTGTGGATCGTGTAAAACAGCTAGTTTCCATTCACCAGTTTAGAGAGAACTATGAATTTCAGATGAAGGGGCAAATTGGTAAAAATTGTAGCATATAAGTCATATAATGATCAGAAATAGTATTCTCATGTACAAACAAGGTAGCTTCTCTTAAACGGTTACCTGAAATGACATGTACATTTTAATTCTCAGTAATAGTAACACGAGTAACACCTGCTATATTGTTGTGGGGTTCTAGCTGCATTATACAGCTGGGACCTGGCTTATACTGCCAGAGTTAGAGAGAACTCCCAGTTCTGGCAGTTTTACTCCTTTAATGGGGTTGTTCTGGCACTTTTTAAATTACATCTTGTATTTGTGTTTGATCAGAACCTGTGTTTCCCAACTGCTTACATCTCTGGGTCTTGTAATCAGGACCAGCACCAGAGTCACTCTGCTTCCTCCCTCCTCTCCATCTTCAGTGGTATTAACTGTACTATGTGAGCTGACAGACTAGATCCTTGTAATAGTAAAGCCCCCATAATACAGGCAATGTCACTTAACATGGAGAAAGGGGGAGAGGAGATGGATCGGCTCGTTCTGGTTCTAATCACGTGGCCCAGTGTCGGAAGCAGGAAACCCAAGGTTTGGATGAAAAAGAACCCAGGCAAGAAATAAACTAAAATAAAGTCCCTGAGTGACCCCTTTAAATGCTGTGATCATGGTATCTAAATAGTTACCTTTTGATTTGTAAAGTGATGCAGAATAACTTATATTCATGCTAAATAAAAATAAAGTTGTTGTTGTTATTATTACTATTTTATAGTTAGAGAGAAGGGAACCCTTTCTCTGTGCCTTCTCCTATGACAACATTCCCAGAAACAGAACTTAATAGGTAGAGATGAGCGAGTAGTGAAATATTTGAGATTCAATATTCGTTTTGAGTAGATCCTCAATATTCGACTACTCGATCAAATATCGAATCCCATTATAGTCTATGGGAATGAAATGCTCGTTTCAGGGGAAACCACTATTCGACAAATGGGAGTCACCAAGTCTATGAGTAGCAGGAGGAGAGTGTTGAGGAGGAGCGAAGGAGAGTGCGGTACTTAGGCAGTCAGCACCAGGAACTATCTAGGCCCAGATACAGTTTCTGTATATTACCAGGAGAGCACAGACTGTCAAAACTAGCCTAGTACCCGAGCGCTGGATGAGTAAAAGCAGAGCGGAAGAAGTCCGGGCCCACATACAGAGAAAGAACTGTACAGAGCAGGACACCATGCAAGGAGAATGATAGACCCGCAGGATAGTATTTTACCTTTGAGTAGCAATCTGCAGGAGGCTCGTCTTTGATGAGGCAGTCTAAGATCAGACCACAATGAAGACTGCATATCGTATTTTGCGGACTATAAGGCGCACCGGACTATAAGGCGCATTACCCATGAGCGCCTTATAGTCCTGCCTAGGTCCATATATAAGGCGCACCGGACTACAAGGTGCAGCGCTGTCCGGTGCGCCTTATATGATTGAAAGCGGCGGCCGGCAGACTTTGCCGGCGGCCGCTTAACCCCCCGCGTGCCAGCCGCTTCTATTCATTTCAATGGTACGCTTCCATTGAAATGAATGGAAGCGCTCGGCACACGAGGAGTTAAAGAACTTCCTTCTTGATCACGTCGGAATAATCTCCTTACCTTTTTACCATAGCCAGCGCCGCCTTCTTCTGCAGCTCCGTCTCTGTCTTCTTTGGGCCTCATGGATGACGCATGCGCAGTCGGCTCTAACAGGCTCTCGCAGCCAGAGCCAACTGCGCATGCGTCATCCATGAGGCCCAAAGAAGACGACACGGAAGGCGCGAACACAGCTCAGGGAGAAGGCGGCGCTGGCTATGGGAAAGGTAAGAGACGAATAGTCTTTTAAGGCTATTCCGACTTGGTTAGGGGGAAGAGGTTCTTTTAATGGTAGAATCTAGAGTTGAGCGAGTACTGTTCGGATCGGCTGATCCGAACAGTACTCGCTCATCTCTAGTAGAATCTCTTTAAGCAGCGGCCGCCGGCAAAGTCTGCATGCCGCTTCCATACATTACAATGAGAGCGCGCTATTCAAATAGTTAGAGATGAACGAATACTATTTGAATAGCGCGCTCCCATTGCAATGTATGGAAGCGGCATGCAGACTTTGCCGGCGGCCGCCGCTTAACTCCTCGCGTGCCGCCACTTAACTCCTCGCGTGCCGCCGCTTCAAGCCTTATATAAGGCGCACCGGACTATAAGGCGCACTTTCGATTTCTGAGGAAATCGAAGTATTTTATGTGCGCCTTATAGTCCGGAAAATACGGTATTTAACATTAGAGCAGTCTTCATTGTGGTCCGATCTTAGATTCCGTCTCGTCAAAGACGAGCCTCCTGCAGAACCAGTGCTGATTGGCCGAATGCTATACACGCTATAGCATTCAGCCAATCAACACTGGTTCTGCAGGAGGGATGCTGGGGATTGCTACTCAAAGGTGAAATACTATTGTGCGGATCTATCATTCTCCCCGCACGGTGTCTTTGCTCCCCGTCACGGTGTCACTGCTCTGTACGGTTCTTTGTATGTGGGTCCGGACTCCTTCCGCTTTGCTTTTACTCGTCCTGCAGAACCAGCGTTGATTGTCCGAATGCTATACACTGTACAGCATTCGGCCAATCAATGCTGGTTCTGAATCAAATTTTTACTGCGAATAGCGAGTGGTATTCGATTGAGTACGAGTATTTTGAATACCGCAGTATTCGATCGAATACTACTCACTCATCTCTATTAATAGGCATTTAGTAAAATGTACCACAATTTGAAAACTATGACATGTTCAGGTTCCCTTGTGGGACTGTCAAAACAATAAAAAAGGGTAAAAGTGTTTAAAATTTTTAATATTAAAAGTTCAAACCCACCTTTTCCAATATGTGAAATATGAGGGGCACCTGAAAAGTTTGTGGCCCAACCCAGAAGTAGTGACTGTGGGTTGAAATTTTTCAGTCAGTTCTCAACATAGACTCCTTTGGGTTGGTTCACACTAGTAGTGCTCGTATTCCGTCCGGAAGGAGTCCGCATGGACACTCTCCGGACGGAATACAATCGCAATTGGAAGCAATGTGCTGTCAAAGCAGATGGATCCCATAGACTATAATGGGGTCCATGTGCTTGCCGTGAGATCTCCGCATGGAACATGTGGACAGGAAAGTACTTCACAATTTACTCTCCTGTCCACTTGATTTGTGTGTAGATCTTGCAGCAAGCACACTGATCCCATTATAGTCTATGGGGATCCGTGTGCTTTCACGGCACACGGCTCGCAAGTGCGTTTGGTAATCCATTCGGGGGGGGGTCCCCATGCAGACTCCCTGAATGTATTACCAAATGCAGATGTGAGCCAAAGGTAGCTTTACAATGCTGCACCTGAAAAAAAAAAAAAAAATCAAAATACATCTAAATTGCTCATAACAAAATAACATATTGCATGGCAAAACAAGACAGTGTGAAAAAGATTCCATGGGTGGGCTACAAACTTTTCAAGCGCCTCTCGTAATAAAATAAAGAAAAACTTAAACATAATTGTTATTTCAGTGTGCAAAAGTCTGGACTGTTTATTTAATACTGTTTATCCTGTACAGTAAACACAGTAAAAAAAAAAACCCACAAGAGCATCTATACTGGAACCGTGGGGGTTTAGCTGATACTTTTTAATTATTTTTAAATGTTATTTCATATTGTTTGGCTAAATGTTAAAAGCTCCTAAAAAAAAACCTGTATGGTAAATTTTAACTTGGGGAACAATATATGAATAAAAGATAGTATTCATGTTTTTTTTAGCAGTTTTCTTTTATACATTGGAAATATTTACACAATTAATATGATTTTTTTTTTCCTTGGCCAGGTACATGGGGGCTGTTGGTTCCTCTTCTACTTCATCCCGAGTAATGTGCAATAACATACCTGGTTTAGTTACCCGACAGAGACAACTGTGTCAGCGCTATCCTGAAATCATGCATGTTATTGGTCTAGGGGTGAGCGAGTGGATAGCAGAGTGTCAACATCAGTTTCAACATCATCGCTGGAACTGCAACACACATGAAAGAGATCAAAGCTTATTTGGAAAATTAATTTTACGCAGTAAGTTGTATGAGATCTGTTTGTTACTTTTGCTGGATAGTTTGCCATTTCAAAATACGAAGCTATGTTGTACATAAACTGTGGGGCATAGCTTGGTTCTCAAACCCTTCATTTAGTGCAGTGGTTCTTAACTAGTGTTCGATCGAACCCTAGGCCCTATGCACGGTTCATTTTGTGTACCAGTAAAAAAAACATATACCTATGTCTTGAATTTGGAAAAAAAATCATATTTGATTTATCACTAAAGAAGGGTTCGGTGAATGTGCTTATGAAACTGGTGGGTTCCATACCTCAAACAAGGTTAAGAACCACTGATTTAGTGGTTAAAAAAAAAGTTTTCTAGGGGGTTAACACGGTGGCTCAGTGGTTAGCACTGCTTCCTTGAAGTGCTGGAGTCCTGGGTTCGAATCCTGCCAAGGACAACATCTGCAATGAGTTTGTATGTTCTCCCTGTGTTTGCGTGGATTTCCTCCCATACTCCAAAGACATACTGATAGGAAAAAGTGTACATGGTGAGCCCTATATGGGGCTCACAGTCTACATTTAAAAAAAAAAAAAAAAAAAAAGGTGAGTTTCATTGTACTTGAAACAAAGTTATTTATTTGAAAAGGTGCCACTAATTTTGTCCATCCCATTTTTGGGTTTTTTTCTGTGAAATTATTTCCAATTTGCCTTTTATTTATGTTTTTTTTTGTGTGTGTGTGTGTTGTTCCAATACACACAAAGGAAATAAACATATGTATACAGGTGTAATGTATTGTGTAAATCTTTTAAATATTCTACACCTTATTCCAGTATGCCCTTAAAGAGGACCTTTCATGGTTTGGGGCACAGGCAGTTCTATATACTGCTGGAAAGCCGACAGTGCACTGAATTCAGCGCACTGTCGGCTTTCACAAGTGAGGACTTAAAGGGGTATTCCCATGTACATAATCATATCTATATTTGTAGATAATTAAAAGTTAAACAGTTTTGCAAATATAAGTAATTAAAAATTCTGCAGCGTTTTAAAGATTTCCAATAACCATCTTAGTAGTGACAGTCTGTTGTCTTGATCAGTTGCCAATGGATACGACCACCAATGTAGAAACTTTCTATGGTCTGGGACTTGTCAAAAACCCAGCCATGATTTTCTTATTGTAGCTGGGTTACCAGGCGGGGACACTACATGTATGAGAAGATATCCTGGCTACAATAAAGAAATCATAGCTGATTTTCTGACCTTAGAAAGGTTCTGCAATCATGGTCGTATCCACTGGCAACCGATCGAGACAACAGACTGTGACCACAAGATATTTAGAGAAAATCTTTAAAACTCTGCAAAATATTTAATTACTTATATTTGCAAAAATGTTTAACTTTTAATTATCTACAAATTTAAAAATAATTATGTACATGGGAATACCCCTTTAAGCCGAAACAAGCCCCTCGTCACCACTGGACTGAACTTTGGTGGGGAAAATCGGGGACAGGTGAATATGCGTTTTTTAATTTTTACTTTCCTCAGCCTCCTTGCAGAAACCTGTAATTCCAGTTCTATCTATTTTAAATGAATCAACACTTAGGGTAAGTTCACTCGGGGGGTTTTTGGATTGGAACCTGAGGTGGAGGCCGCCTCAGGTTCCAATCCATAAGCTGGGTAGCAGCAACTGAAAGCCGGTGCACTGCATCAGCATACAGTCGTGCACTCCACTCTGGATTAGGTCCAATGAATGGGCCTAGTCCGGAGGAGGGAGTTTCTTCAGGCCGAATTGCGAGGCGACTTGGTCTGAAGAATGAGCATCTCGCTTCATTTTAGGGAGCCGGAAGAAACGGCTTCTGGAAAAAAGACCTGAGCGGCGCCCATTCATTTCAATGGGAGATGTCTTTTTGGTCAGGGTTTTGAGGCGGATACGGCCTCAAAACCCTGACCAAAAACCCTGTGTGAATTTACCCTTATTATGCTATTTTACGCTATCTGTGACCCTATTTTTAGTTATTTAGCAGGGATTTTTGTGTAGACTTAATATCTGGAAAGCGATAAATAGAGATTTTTAGGGCTCATGTCCAATATATTGTACCACTGTACTTCAACATGTTTACTTTATAACAATTTGGTCAATCACATTTGACTGAAAACTATCTCATGTGCCAGAAAATCTGCCTGACATGCTCAAAAATTTTGTCTGGCAATCTCTAATATCCCTAAATTTGTAGCATGCAAATTAAAACTGAAAAAAACATTGCATTATGGAGAATTAGTTTTATTTATCTTCCATGAATAAAAATAGTTTTGAAGTACCCTACACAGGGTTTGAGAAAAGTACATTACAGGAGACATTCAGCAAGACATTAGAGGGTGTTGTCATTTTAAATGGCTCTACTCTGAATCCGCAGGGGACTAGAGTCGTGATCTTGGTCTTATTTTAAAGCCAAGAATCATGTCTGTAGTCCATCTAGATTTAGAGGTGTAGCTGTGGAACTGCATGAACAGTTTACACTTTAGCTGCAGAGCAGTTTTCACTATGTTGAACAACAGTTTGCAGAACATGTGTAGCCGACGGTGTGCAGGGAGGGGAAAATGGTTTTATTATTCTCATGTCACTTGAGTAATCCCAGGAGAGGGAATAACATGGGCTTTTGTTTATAATATGACCCTTTATTAATCAGAAAGCATACGTACCATTTAAAGGGAGTCTCTCATTGGTGTCAGTGGTTTTAAGATAAAGACATTCCTGGATAGCCTTTAAAAAGGCTATTCTACTACTTCCTTCCTTTTTTCAATTCTCCCTGCCATTCTCTTGTAATCCTGGTTAATTACTTTATGTAAATGAGCCCACCGAGCACCCTGGGCGTTCCTCAGGTCCTTCAAGCACCCCTCCACATCATACCTTTATTCACGCCCCTCCATTGCTTGTGCTCCATCTGACCCTCCTCCTCCCTGGATGTTCTTTCTGCCAGATCGCGCTGCTGCATTTGAATTCTCGGGCGTGTGCAGTTCCACTCTGTTTAGAGCTGTACTGCACATGCCTGAGTGTTGTTTTGTTGTAGCTCGCTTTAGAACTCAACCTACTGCTCAGTATGCTGTTCTGTAGCGAGCTACACCAAAATGGCGCTCAGGCATGTGCAGTACTGCGCGTCTGAGCATCATTTTGGTGTGGCTTGGTGACATTTTAGTCATTTTTAATATGTATGTAAGGCGTAATAAAGGGAGTCTACCACTAGATTTGTCAATATTTAGCTATTAGAAGTAGAGCAATGCATAAGTTTAATAGGAAGACATTTCCAGTGCTTTAGTTATGTCAGTTTGCAGAATTACATTTTTTTATTTTTTATGCAAGTGAGCTAAATGATGCACCAAGAGTTTGCCCCAGTCTTTTAGTGCACCAGGATGCCAAGACACACCCTATTTAGCTCTTTTGCAGTAAGAATAAATGGTTTATTTGCACATTGTCACCATGGTAGCCCAAAACAACAGATAGATTGATTTTTGATCCTAGTAGGAACAGGAATACAAAGAGGTTACAAGTACCCATTCCCACCTCACTTCCCCAGTGTTTACTACTCCTATTAGTTTTGGGATTCAAAGAGGTCTCCAGTGTCTAGAGCTTTTTTTCATCTCATCCTTTGCATTGCATCAGGTATTTGACTCCTCAAGAGGAACCATTATGCCATAAATTGCAATGTACGATACGCTGTAGGCTGGTGTCTGTTAAATTGGTGGTTACTGCACACTGGAGGGGTTATACATAGCCCAATGAGAAGGCCACCTGAACTGGGTCTCCTTGCCCAGGTTTTCCTGGCTCCCTCTACCTTGCTTTCCCTCCTTATCTTTGGCCTGTCAGGTACTACTCATGATGCGGACCTCACATGTAACTTCTGGCACATTTATGATGACGCAGTGACTTACGCTGGATAGTGACGTCACACACTGGCATCCCATGTTTCCATCCAAGATAGGCATTGTATGTGACTGGAAATGCGGAATCATCAATGAAGCTCTCTCCTTCTCCCCCTGGAAGTGATTGAGCAGAGACAGAGGAAGCAGAGACGATTGACAGAAGCAATATTTTTGTGGCAATTATGAATATATTTCTAGGCGGAAGGTAAGACATGATCGGCTTATTGCTGCTTCAGAATTTCTGATCCTGAGGGTCAGGCTGCGCCATGTGGGAAGATTATGGATCATGCCAATAACCCTAATCCTGTAAGTAACTGTCCCCATGAGGTTCACTTTCTATCTTACTGGGTGCTGGTGCATTTTCTTACTTAGATGCTCACAGGGTGAAAAGGTTCCTGCATGGAAACCTGCCGAATAATTACAAGAAGCCCCTGGGAGCTCTTTCACAGCTAAAGTTGTAAAGCACCATAAGCCTACTATATCTAAAGACTTAAAGGAATTGTCCTGTTATGGACATTTATCTCCTATCCACAGGACAGGTGATAACTGTTGGATCACTGGGGGATCAGTGCTCCATTCCCCTATAGTGGGTTGCTGGAACTGTAATGCATCCCCAGCCCCATATAAGTTCATGGGAGTGCTGGTGACACAAACACACTGGGGCTCCATTCACAAGGAAGCCTTAGAGGGACTTTCAGTCCCCCGTCCTGCTGATTACTGGGGGACCTGGTAATTTCTTATCCATAATGGGAGAACTCCTTTAAGGTCCCTTGTTAAACAGGAAATCCAGGCATCAGTAGCAACCTTGAATCTCCCAGGGTCTGATCTTCAACCTCTGGCAAAAATAGAGGAGGACCAAAATCAACCTTCCAAACCTCAATGGTATCATCAAAGTTGGAAGAAGACGCTCTCTCTTCATCCACGGCTGGGAATCAGTAACCAGAAATCTGGGGATCTTAAGAACAATGATCTAGAGTTTTCTTCCCAGTCTCATCCAGATTTATTCTGGCCAGTACACGGTCTTCCTTCTTTAAAAAAGAAAGGAAGGGTTAGTAAAAAACCTTTAAAAACCTTTATCCCCTGTTTCTCAAGCAGAAACGGGTCATTACTTGCAACTATTTCTTATTTAAAATCTAAACGGGTCTTTATACTATACTATAATAAATCTAAAGTTCCTGAACTGGTTCATAGCCTACAAAAAAACTCAAGATGAAAACTACGAAATCAACAGTTCCCCCTCATCTAAATGAATGCAGCTATGGTCATCTTGAATCTTAACCCCTTAAGGACAAAGCCCAAAAGTGCTTTAAGGACCAGGCTTCGTTTTTCAAAACTAACGTGTCAATTTATATGGCAATAACTTTGAGACGCTATAACTTACACAAGTGATTTTGAGATCAGATGCATAGACTAACTTACTCCCTTCCTGTCAGGATCAAGCAGGTATGTGGGGGCTGCAGATTCTTGATATGGGCACCCCCCGATCTCACTGTGGGCGGTGACCTGGGGCCCCTTATCCCGGCGGAGCCCATTGGATGCGGCGGACATTTTTGCCCGCCGTATCCAAAGGGTTAAAAACCCCGATTGAAGCGCAGCTTCGATCAGGGGTGAAGGAGCATGATGCTAGCTGTGTTACAGCTAACATCGGCCCCCAATGCCGCCGGCATTTTTAGTTTAATTTTGAAACTCTTAAGATGGGGTGGTCACTATTGACCGCTTGCACTTTAAGGGTTAAACAGTGGGGATCGGTGTTATCA
This sequence comes from Leptodactylus fuscus, assembly GCF_031893055.1. NCBI lineage: Eukaryota > Metazoa > Chordata > Amphibia > Anura > Leptodactylidae > Leptodactylus > Leptodactylus fuscus. The sequence continues at coordinate 130,775,689 of NC_134269.1, forward strand.
CCGTCCCCGCTGTTACAGCGGGAGCCTGGCTGTCAGATGCAGCCGGGCTCCCATGGTGATCGCAAGAGCTCTGCTTCTGAGCCCGTGTGATCTCCATGACGTACAGGCACGTGGGAATGTGGGAACTAGCCACATTCCCTGAAGTGCATGCATGTACGTGAAATAGCGCTAAGGGGTTAAAGATTCTTATTTCTGAATGCCAATCTATCAGTCCAATCAAAAATTCCTCAGATTTGCTCCTCTTTTCCATGGAATAATTCAACATTTTCAATTTTCTCTATGACTATGATGGCAAACCTATGGCACGCGTGCCAGAGAGGACACGCAGAGCCCTCTCTGTAGGCATGCGCACTGTCACCCGAATCGCTCACTAACAGGCAATCCGGTACAGATTCCCCATTAGTGAGTGATCCCTTCTTTCAGCTGTATGTGTAAATGCCCAAAGTGGGGGCCCAATGTGGAGCATATAATACTGTGTGGGGGCGTGGTACTGTGCAGGGTTCCTTCACTATTTATATCACACAGTATATGTTTTTTAGCAGACATGGTATTAGTACAGGCCTTAATAACATTGCATGGACACTATAAAGCAAATCCTGTGCAATGTAAATAGAGAACATTAATTGTTCAAAAGTACCAAATGCAGAAATCTTTAACTTTCAGTGCAAGATCTGTAAAGCCCCATTTATATAACTGTAATTTGTGGGTCCACAATTGTGTATTAAGGTTAAATTGCAATGGCATTCCGCGATAATTTATTGGATTGTGGGATGCAGTTTGGGCACTTGGTCTAAAAAAGGTTCGCCATCACTGCTCTATGAGATATCTTCAGTGTTAAGACTGTACACCAAAATTTACCAGAAGTATTAGCGTACTTAAGGCTGAAGAATATCTAGAACCCTATCTGTATGACATATTGATTACAGTTCCCTTAATCTATCTCCTGGAAAACCAGGTATTAACAACTAAACTACTAAAAGGTTTGGGCTGCATAATCAATGCTGAGAAATCTGATTTATTCACCTGTATCAGCAAAAGATTTTTGGGAGTCATTCTAGACAAACAACCTTTCTTCCACAGGACAAGAAGGTGTCAATAAAATAAAAAATAAAGGCCTTTAAGAAAAATCCGCAAGAGCTATCGAGCAGGCCATGTGAGTTCCCAGGATTATGATGGCTTGCCTCCCAGCAGTGTCTTGGAGCCAATTCCACCAGCACCTCCTGTAAGCTCACATTCTGAGATCAGGTCTCAGTTAACATTGGACAGCAGTATATCCCTTCCAACTTCTGTTTGAAGATCTCTAGGCTGGTGGTTACATAGCCTGAATCTGGACAAGGGTGTACCCTGTTATCAGTGGGGATAACCAGCACTACAGATGCAAGTGCTTGGGGTTGGACAGCCCAGATCTGGGGTCTTTTATTTCACAGTCAATAGCCATGAAAATCCTTTTTTTTTTTTTTTTTTAATTATCAGGTGCTAAGGGCAATTTGGGGACCCAGTCAAGAGTCTTACCATCTCTTCCAGCATCACCACATGAGAATGTTTTCAGACAATTCCACAACAGCTTTTCTACATCACAAGGGCAATACTAAGTACAGATATCTTCAGATTTTAGCAGCCAAATTTTCATTTGGGCTGAATCTAACATCCTTTCTATTAACACAATCCACCTCAAGGGAAAGGACAACAGGATAGTAGAGTTTCTTGGCAGAAATTATTTGGACCCCTGAGAATGGTTTTTGATTGATGAGGTGTTCTCTCTGCTGGTTTAGAAATTAGGATTTTCAGAAATAGACTTTATTGCCTCAAGAAGAGTCAGGAAAGTTTAAAATTTCTCCTCTCTATACATGAAAGATAACCCTGTGGGGATTTATGCTCTTGCTCAGCCATGGCACTTTGGTCTTGCCTACACACTTCCTCCTCTTCCATTTATTCCAAAAGCACTTCCAAAACTTCAAAGAGAACCCAGGTAATCTTTGTAGCTCCAATTTGGCCAAAGACAGGATGGTTCGGCCTCCTAAGGGATCTAGCTATAGAAGATCCTTTCTCTTTACTAATGAGAGAACATATGTTAGTTCAGGGCCCAGTTCCAGATCCAAATCTGGGAAACCATCATCTTACTGCTTGGAGGTTTGAGAGGACTATCTTAACTAAAGGAGGTCTCTCTACTACATCCTAACAAACCAAATATTGACCAGGTTTTAGATTTCCTCCAGACAGGTTCAGAGGAAGATCTGTCTCTAAGTTAATATCTAGGCTTTGAGTTCCATGTTCGATGTTTGCCTCAGCAACCATCACTGGGTTGTGATATTTTGCGAAGCTCTAGCTAGGCTAAAACCTAGGATCACTAACCTGTCTCCTACATAGAATCTAATTTGGGTTCTTACAGCACTTATACAAAAATCATTTGAACTCATGAAGTATCTCTGAGGTTATTAACCTTGAAAACAATTTTTTTTGTGTAACCATAACATCTGCTCGCAAAATTATTGAACTTCAAGCACTCTTTATTAATAAGTCTTTTTTCATCATATTGGTTGACAGAATTGTTTTGAAAAATGATCTCACATTCTTACCCAAAGTGGTTACCTATTTTCAGTGATCCCAACACAATATCTGACCATCATTTTACGTTAACCCTAGCTCTGAAAAACTTGATCTGAAAAAGAAGACTTTCATACACTTGATGTTTATCACTCTGTACTTATCGTAGAATTACAAAACCTTGTTATTTGAATAAGAATATTTTCATCCAGTACTATGGAGCCAACAAGTGAAAGAAAGCTTCAAAATCTATCACTGCTTATAGCTGTTATGTCTGTGAAGCTTACAAGTCATCTGGGGGGTCCTTACTCTCTCTAAAAGTGCATTCTACTCATGCAATATCAGTCTTGTGGGCAGAAAATATCTTCAGCATCTCTGGAACAAATCTGTGAAGCTAGAGTGCGGTTTAACCCACATACCTTCTTTAAGCACCACAAGCTAAATTTATTGACTTAAGATTTTTTTTTTTTGTTTTTTTTGTTTTTTTTAAAATGTAGATTGTGAGCCCCACATAGAGCTCACAATGTACATTTTTCCCTATCAATATGTTTTTTGGAATATGGGTTGGAAATCCATGCAAACACGGGGAGAACATACAAACTCCTTGCAGATGGTTTTATGCCCTTGGCGGGATTTGAACACCAGGACTCCAGTGCTGCAAGGCTGCAGTGCTAACCACTGAGCCACCGTGTGGCCCCTATTGACTTAAGATTTGAGAAGATGTATTTGGTAGGAAGTTTTTGCAACATGGTTCCCTTCTTCATCCCCAATAATTTTGATTTGCCATTTCTTTGGTGTTTGGTGCTGTCATGGAGGAATGTATAAAGAGAATTATGTTTTGCCGATAATTTGGTTTTCAGGAGCCGCTATGATAGTACCATGGTTTCCCGCCCTGTATGATTTTTATGCATACTTTCTTGAGGGGTTACCTAATGAGTTTTAAGCACTGGGCAATTTAGGGATGTGGGTACTTTTTAACCTCTTTGTGTTCCTGTTCCTATTAGGGACAAGGGTCAATCTCTCTGGTGTTTGGTGCTGTCATTGGGGCTCCTGAAATTCTAATTATTGGTAAGACGTAATTTTATCTTTCTCAACACCAACATATCACTAAAGCACAGGAAGGGTATGCTTAATAAGCTTGTGACTGACCTTACACAGCACTGCTGATATCTGCATTTGAACAAGTCTGGTGGTAAACTCAATTTAGTAAGGTAATTATATCAAAATATCTTTCTGGTATATGGACAATTCAGACCAACCATTCAGATGTCGGGTATTTAAGTATTACACAGCAGAGACCCGGCGCTAATGTTTGCAATCAGTACCCACAGTAATTGTGGGCATTAAGGCCCCAGGTGGCTCGGTTCAAACTGACTGAAGCGGTATTTTCCTGGCACCACCATTTTATGGAGGATTGCTGTGCCTGGATCTCGTTCCGGGTGCTGGCGATCCATGGCCATGACAGCTGTAAGCCTATTGAAAGCTTCCAGGCTTGTCTGGCATTTACAGTGGCTTGCAAAAATATTCATACCCCTTGAACCTTTGCACATTTTGTCACCTTACAACCACAAACTTAGATGTATTTTATTGAGATTTTAAGTGAAAGACCAACCCAACACAAAGTAGCAGATAATTTTGAAGTGGAACAAAAATTATAAATGGTTTTCAAAATTTTAATCAACTAAAAATCTTAAAAGTGTGACATGCAAAAGTATTCAGACCTTTGTACTGTGATACCCGTAAATAAAATGCATTGCACAGAATTGCCTTCAGAAGTCACTTAATTAGTTAATAGAGTCCAGCTGTGTGAAATTTAGCCTCAGTAAAAATACACCTGTTCTGTGAAGGCCTCAGTGGTTTGTTAGAGAACACTAGTGAACAAACCGCATCATGAAGACCAAGGAACTTACCAGACCGGTCAGAGATACAGTTGTGGAGAAGTTTAAAGCAGGGTTAGGTTTTAAAAACATATCCCAAGCTTTGAGCATCCCATGGAGCACTGTTCAAACCATCTTCCAAAAATGGAAAAAGTATTCTATAACTGCAATCCTACCACAGAAAGACATGGCCGTCCACCTAAACTGACCGAGAAAGGAGAGCATGTGTCAGACACAGCCAAGAGGCTCATGGTCACTCTGGAGGAGCTGCAGAAATCCCCAGCTCAGGTGGAAGAATATGTCCACAGGACAACTATAAGTCATGTACTACACAAATCTGGACTATATGGAAGAGTGGCAAAAAGAAAACCATTGATCATATGTGGCATGAAAATTGCTGTTCACAGATGCTCTCCATCTAATGTGGCTGAGTTTGAGTTATTTTGCAAAGGAGAGTGGACAAAATTCTCAGTCTCTAGAAGTGCAAAGGTGATAGAGACTTACCACAAAAAATTTGCAGCTGTAATTGCAGCGGAAGCTGGCTCTGCAAAGTATTGATATAGGGGGCTGAATAGTTTTGCACGTTACACTTTTCCAATTTTTATTTGATTAAAATTTTGAAAACCATGTATCATTCCACTTCACAATCTGCTACTTTGCAATGAGCTATCACTTAAAATCTCAATAAAATACATTTAAGTTTGTGGTTGTAAGGTGACAAAGATCAAGGGATATGAATACTTTTGCAAGCCACTGTATTTGTATGACAAGCTTTTTTGATATATTAACTTTGTCTAAATATGTTTTCTACTTGCAAATCAATTTTGGGCGTTTATCTTTATTTCTTCCCATGTCGGTGGGCATGGTCCTCAGTAGATTAAAATTCTTTATTTGTTCACAGAAAGAGAGTTTTGAAAACCCACTAGTCATGTAACACATCATTTATCTAAGTTATTTGTGCTTTGTGCTCACATTTCCTATATTCGATATGTATTACAGTATTGGATAATCTATCAAATTGGATACTTGGATAATGTTTAAATACATTAGTTTCAAGACTGTGTGTACGAAACGTACTGTATGACTTTTGCCTCTCTCTCCACCTGTTTTCTGGAGTGACTTTGCATTTTACTTGGCATGTGTGAAAGCAAGACACACAAGTCCTCAAACTTTGTGCTGGACCAGGTTTAATGTTTTTGTGTAAAAACTTGTTTTTGTTTGATAAATATGTATTGCCTCAGGCAACATTTTTCATACCTTTTCATCAAATTTCAGAATTCAGTTTACTTCAACGACCCACAACAAAAAATAATAATACATTTAACCAACAATCTTGATTGACTGCATGCAATTGTTTTATTTAACATCAAGACAGGTACACAAAAGACAAACCTTCATATGAGAAAAAAAATTGTGCCAAAAATTTAAAGTAGGATCTTGTTTCTCTGGTAATATAGGTTAATACTCATTGACAAACACTTGCATTGTGCCACTTCATTTAAATTCTTTTGCAATGGTGGAAACAACTAAGCACATCAGCAAGCACAATGCTTATTCTAGTTTTAGGGCCTGCAGAAAACCTCTTTAGGCTAAGACCCAATATTGCAGAAAAGCAACTTTTTATGTTGCAGATTTTTCCTTTTTTTTTTTTTTTTTTTAGCAAAATAAAATAGATTCACCAGAAGAGAGAAGTATAGCAACTTCCTAGATATATCCCATTCCTTATGTAGCCACTACTAGGTTTGGCCCCCCCAAAAAAGGCAGCAAATTCTGCAACAAAAAAGCATTTCCGCAACATGGGGTGTTAGCCTTAGTCTTGATGTTGTTTGTTTTTTTTTTTGTTTTTTAGACTTTCACCCATTTTTCTAAAATTGTATGACAAAATGGGTTTGTTCATTTGTGCTGGGCAACAGTTCCTTGTGGTTACAGACTACAAACAAACTCTGCGCAGTCTGATCATGCAGTTGTGTTACTTATCTCCCTCTTCGCTCCCTCTTTATGCTAAGATAGTAGAAGAAGTAGTAATGAAAGAAAGTAATACATGACTGCAGGATCTGTTTATATATCTGTTTTTCAATATTAATCTAAGATATGAAGTCCAAGACAAGTGAATAATGATGTCATAATTCTATAACTAGCACAATTATGTTTTTAACTTTTTTTTTCAGGCAGCCGAGAGTCAGCTTTTGTTTATGCCATCTCTTCTGCTGGAGTAGTATTTGCTATCACAAGGGCTTGCAGTCAAGGAGAACTGAAGTCTTGCTCTTGTGATCCAAAGAAAAAAGGTTTGTCTAAGGACAACAGAGGCAACTTTGACTGGGGTGGCTGCAGTGACAACATAGACTATGGAATCAGATTTGCTAGAGCATTTGTGGATGCTAGAGAAAGGAAAGGAAAAGACGCAAGAGCGCTAATGAACCTTCACAACAACAGAGTTGGAAGAAAGGTATTCATTTATCTACTTTTTACTATGGTGCTATAAACACAAATGTGGTGTCTTGTTCCTTGTTCATTTCTATATTGGTTTTGTATTATACCATGCAGTGGCGTAACTAGGAATGGCGGGGACCCGTGGCGAACTTTTGACATGGGGCCCCCCCGACAACGAAGATCTCGACCGAGTCCCTCCTACGCATTCCTGCGCGCTCTATTATGTCCCATAGTGGCCCCTGCACACAGTATTATGTCCCTTAGTGGCCCCTGCACACAGTATTATGTCCCTTAGTGGCCCCTGCACACAGTATTATACCCAATAGTGGCCCCTGCACACAGTATTATACCCAGTAGTGGCCCCCTGCACACAGTATTATGTCCCTTAGTGGCCCCTACAGGACTAAATACTGTCACCGCTGACCGCTATACCAGGACAAATTGTGGATAAAAAAAAATCTGGTCCTGTGCATTACAATTTAGTAACTCCATGCGCCTCATATTAATAGAAGTTAACCCCATCATCTCCCTCACATTAACCCCTGTCTGCCTCACCATAAGAGTTACTGATATGTGAGAGACATGGAGGTAATAATAAAGTATCTTCATTACTATTACCCCCAAATGTCTCACATATCAGTAACTCTTATGGTGAGACAAACAGGGGTTAATGTCAGGGAGATGATGGGGTTAACTGCTATTACTATGAGGCACATGGAGTTACTAAAACACAAGTAATCCCCCCAAATGCCTGATAGTAATAAGTATAGTAACCCCAGTACGTACCTGTGTATCTTCAGTTTCATTTTCCTAGAGCAGCTTCTTCCTCTTCTCTTCTGTGCAGGAGCTCGGCAGGGATAAGCCCCGCCTCCTCCTCTCATTGGTGGGCAGAGGACAGCAGAGAAAGGGAGGGGGGAGAGAGGGGGAACGTCCTGCAGCGCTGACAGGAGCCAGACCTGCAGCTCCTGTGTCTCAGCCGTTGCTGCAGCTTCGGGGCCCCCTGTTGGTGGAAAGTATTCCACCAACGGGGGCCCCGATCATTATACTCGGGGGTCCGAAAAGACCTCCGAGCATAATGATAGCAGCGGTAGCAGCTGTCACCGGGCCCCTAATGTCCCGGGCCCTGTGGCAGCTGCTTCTGCTGCTATGGTGGTAGTTACGCCACTGATACCATGAATACATTGTAAGGCTTGGTTCACATCTGCGCATTGGTTTCCATTTGGGGTGTGCGCTTGGGGACTTCCTCCCGAATGCATAAAAAAGTGGTTACTTTAGGAAACCCATGGAACCCATAGGCTATAATGGGGTTCGCATGGTTTCCGTTTGGTTTCTGGCTGAAAAGGGGTGAAAAATGCGGAGAGACAAACAAAATGCCTGTACGGAGACTGGGCACAGATGTAAACCCAGCCTAATGGTTTTAGCATTCTTTGTATCAACCACTACATTTACTTAATACAGAATGGATATAGTTTACTAGCAGCTTTCCTTGTAACATCATTGATCACCCCACTCATTAACATTAAGGTAAATTAAAGAGTGATATGTCTAATAAGTAACTATATAGACTTACATTGTGTTTACTGCTTGCAGGCTGTAAAGAGGTTTATGACACAGGAGTGCAAGTGCCATGGAGTGAGTGGGTCTTGTACTTTAAGGACATGTTGGCTGACTATGGGGGATTTTCGAAAATCTGGAGACTTATTGCGAAAAAAATACAATGGGGCCATACAAGTTGTTATGAATCAAGATGGTACTGGTTTTACAGTGGCAAATAAAAGGTTTAACAAACCAACATCCAATGACCTGGTATACTTTGAGAATTCACCTGACTACTGTATCAGGGACAGAGATGCTGGTAAGTTTTGGAGTTATTAAAATATATTCAAATAATTCTCATACAAATGTGTAAAATGTACATTTCTAACACAATTAGATTCTTTTTAATATGTCTTGTGTTTAGTGTATACATCAAAAGCATTTCTTGATGTATGTGCTAACTATCCATCGATGACATAGCCACGTGTATGCCAAAACAATATAACTGTGTTTCAACTGTACTGCAAAGTGTTTTCAACTACCGTTTTCAATAGAAGCGGAACCGGCAGTAAAATGTCAGTATGAAGTTAATGGCAGATATATGCAGAACTATATAGTCATAAAGTTGCATAGATTTAGGATATATGTTCAGCAATACACTGTATAAGCCCCAGAAATAATGGGGACAGTCTACATTCCTGTGAGGTGCTCAATGTGAGTCACATAGCAATGTACATAGAAACTGACTTCTGGTCACCACAAAAGATGCTGTGTAACAGGCATGTCAAACTCTGGATACTCCGAGGGCCACATTAGTAACAAGAGGTTGTTGCAAGGGCCGCACACAGCAGCTAATGTCACACACGTATTTTAACAGCAGTCATGAAAACAAGATATGAAGTAGTAATATGTAACAGCAACATATATTTGCAGTGCGCAACAGCAACTAATATATTTAACAAAAATACAGCAATTAAAAACTAAACATTTATTTGCTATAATTTTTTTCAATCTTTTTTAGTGTTTTGTCCTGAGGCTTGACACCTCTTTGTGCTATCAATTGTTGGTATATCAGGCTAAAATGACAACGTAGTGCCTACTTCGATCAAAGATGATAAGTGGTGATCAGTCAGCCTTGTTCTCTGAGAAGATTTTGTTAGTTTCATAAAAGAAAATTATCTGTTTACATATACACCCTTCATCTGCCCCCAGATTCATGTCCCCCCCTCCATCTCTGCCCCCAGTTTCATGTCCCCTCCATCTCTGCCCCCAGACTCATGTCCCCTCCATCTCTGCCCCCAGATTCATATCCCCCATCTCTTCCCCCCAGATTCATGTCCCCCCCATATTCATGTCCCCCCCCATTTCTGCCCCCATATTCATGTCCCTCCTCTATCTCTGCCCCCAGTTTCATGTCCCCTCCATCTCTGCTCCCAGACTTATGTCCCCTCCATCTCTGCCCCCAGACTCATGTCCCCTCCATCTCTGCCCCCAGACTCATGTCCCCTCCATCTCTGCCCCCAGACTCATGTCCCCTCCATCTCTGCCCCCAGATTCATATCCCCCCATCTCTGCCCCCCAGATTCATGTCCCCCCCATCTCTGCCCCCCAGATTCATGTCCCCCCCATCTCTGCCCCCATATTCATGTCCCCCCCCATTTCTGCCCCCATATTCATGTCCCTCCTCCATCTCTGTCCCCAGATTCATCTCCCCCCATCTCTTCCACCAGATTCATGTCCTCATCATCTCTGCCCCCAGATTCATGTCCCCACATCTCTGCCCCCAGATTCATGTCCTCTCCATCTCTGCCCCCAGATTCATGTCCCCCATCTCTGCCCCCAGATTCATGTCCCCCATCTCTGCCCCCAGATTCATGTCCTCTCCATCTCTGCCCCCAGATTCATGTCCTCTCCATCTCTGCTCCTAGATTCATGTCCTCTCCATCTCTGCCCCTAGATTCATCTCTGCCCCCAGTGTCATGCCGTCCTCTCCATCTCTGCCCCCAGTGTCATGCCGTCCTCTCCATCTCTGCCCCCAGTGTCATGCCGTCCCCTCCTTCATCTGCCTCCAGTTTCACATTCCACCTCTATGTGCACACACATTAAACTTACCTTCTCCGACGACTCCGAGTCCTCGCTCCCCCGCCGCACTCTATCTCTCTCTCGCGCGCGCTAACAGTTGTAGACGCAATGTGACGTCATCACGTCTACACAGCAGCGTACAGCAGCGAGTAGCAGCGTGAGTATTGACATGCCTGCTGTGTGATGTAGATAGTCAGAGGGCTGCTCCCGTGATACAAATAAATGGAACAGAGGTTTGTACAGTAAATCAGGAATAAGAGAATTAATGGCACTGCTATATACCACATGTCCATAACTTTGGGACCAAAAGTTTAAAAAATATCTACTGTGCTTTTTTGAATGATAAGGTTATAGTATGATACATGAATGTTTAGAACTGCTGCTAAAAATGATCAGGCAGATTACATCATCAAGGAGAAAAATAGCACCATGAAGTCCAGTACAAGATGAAATTGTGCATTCACATTAAGCATGTATTACTATTCACCATGGGACACTATGACGTAATGCTTGTTACTCAGTGGATCTAATTTTAATGAACCTCTGTAATACACAAGATCATTTTTTTTCTGTTCAGATGATGTGACGTATTTATCGGCACTAATGGAGATAGCTGCTTCCATTGTTAGATAACACTATGATGACTTCACTCTCAGAATACCCGTCTTTTTGTACATCAGCGCTTGAAATGTATTGATCACGATGTCAGATTTACATGGAATGAGCTGATGTAGAGAGTGCACTTAAGGAATGAAATAAGCAAAGATGCACTTAACCTGATTTTATAATGTTCCTCTCGAACTGTGCTATTTTCTCTGAATTTCAATTGTATGTCTGGTATTAACTGTTCACTTAAGGTCACATTGAAAGAAATGACGTATTTCGAAGATTTACATGAAGTACTTCATTTTAACTTTGTGATTTGAATATATTATGTTTCCTTTTGAGCCATTTTAGATTTGTATGCAGCAATTACCATTCTGTGTTTTCATCTGTCTGAGATCTTTGCAGATCTAGGAAGAATGCTAGCTAACTACGCCTATATCATAACTAGGGTATGGGGGCACTCGTCCACATTAGGGAGAGTGTTCGCCTACATAGGCAGTACGGAGACTTACAAGTCATTCCTGCTCCGCTAGGGATTATGGGTAAAAAATATGCAAATCTAGTCTCCTGGATGGAATTAGGAGAACAGAGTGCACTCTGTACACCACCCTATAGAGGGCAGCATCCTTAACATCATCAACGACTCAGTTATAAAGTCTTTTAATCATAATGTAGATTTAATTGCTAAATCAGTATTTCTGTCCCAAAAGGAACAGATTCCCAACTATGGACAGCGCTGTTTCGGCCTATTGGGCCATCCTCAGCATAGTGTAGGGATACTGATTTAGCATGGTGAGAGACTATAGACCAGGGTATGGGGGCACTCGTCCACATTAGGGAGAGTGTTCGCCTACATAGGCAGTACGGAGACTTACAAGTCATTCCTGCTCCGCTAGGGATTATGGGTAAAAAATATGCAAATCTAGTCTCCTGGATGGAATTAGGAGAACAGAGTGCACTCTGTACACCACCCTATAGAGGGCAGCATCCTTAACATCATGAACGACTCAGTTGTAAAGTCTTTTAATCATAATGTGGATTTAATTGCTAAATCAGTATTTCTGTCCCAAAAGGAACAGATTCCCAACTATGGACAGCGCTGTGCACTCTGTTCTCCTAATTCCATCCAGGAGACTAGATTTGCATATTTTTTACCCATATATCATAACTAGTCAATGAACAATATACACTCTTTTAGGTAGTGTTCGCATTTTCATTGGAGGCTCTTTTAGGATCCGGTCACACAGATTCCAATTAAAATGACAAAATAGTTCAGCATGCAGCATTAGTTTATCCATGACTGATTGGTAAATGGGGATTGTCTTTATGTGATGATCCAATGACAGAGGAGATTAACAATGCAGATGTCAACCCGGCTTTATACAATTTACTAGCCCACTGTTAACCTTGCAATCCAAAGTGTATGTAGACTGCTGCCATCATTACTGACTTCTGTCATCATTACTGACTTCTGTGAAGGGAATGTTCCTAATGTACATGATAAGTAACAGCAGAACTTGGGAAATAATAAGGGCAGACTCACTGTAAGATTGTGTTCACATAACCTCATTGCCTTTTGACATTGGTATACACTGGGAGGACTCCTGACCTATACCACCAATAGAATGCTGCAAAGTATTCAACTGTATAGGTATACAATGGCATACATCACCTGTACAGCTCCTCCCTCCTTTCAACACTATATGTGGGTTTATGACATCAGAGCTGTTGGGAAACTGCAGTAGTACTATCTCCCATCCTACCTGGTGCTGCTCAGCTCTGAGAACTAGGAGCTGCTGCTTCTCTTCATTATGGTGTCCCTGCACCTGACCTTCACCTTCCACCACCTGGTCACTCTACTGGAGTGCCTGGAGCAGCTGCAAGTCATAAGTCACTTCATCACTTCTCTGGCTGTCTTAACTTCCTTCCAGCTGAGCATGGACGTTTCCTGCAGGATGGAATAATTTAGTCTAGTACACTACTTCTCAAACTGTGAGGAAGGCTTTACTGGTAAGGCGCAGCATACTGGTTGGTGAGGCACAGTCTCCTGCCAATGTCTGCTTTGGCACAAAATGGTAACCTAAAGCAGAAACTGACCAAAAAATAGAGACAAAGAAAAATCTAATAAAAATTACAAAAGTATTTATTAAATATCCCAAAAGATTAAAAAAAAAAGCACAAAATGACACAAAACAAAGGGAGACAAACAAGGGAATGTCCACTAACAAATAGCGGACAGATACCACAAACCCTCCCACCTACAGGTGTGTTAGCAATTCCCCAACAATTTCCATATTAAATATGAGAAGTATCGCAAGATAATAAGATAGTAATAGGTATAAATGAGTAACCATTATACAAGTACATGTATAGTTGGCTAGTGACAGCCAATAATCAGCTTACATGTATAGCCAGCTATAGGTACATACCCACAGACATAATAGCAGTCAAAGTAAGCCACCAAGGGGGATCCACTACACACGCCTGAGACAATTACACGCCTGATGCGTGTTTCGCCGGAAGTGGCTTCACCAGTGAAACACGCGTCAGGCGTCTAATTGTACTGTATTTAATATGGAAATTGTGGGGGAATTGCTACAGGTTTTATTTTAGGTCAGCAATTTCTCCAGCAAGGAGTGGACGTGTCGTTGTCCCAAGCAACCACTGTATGCCCGCATCCTCCACCAATTGTCAGGGTCTGGGGTTGCTAGGTAGGGTGGCATAGACACACAATTCCAGTTTCTTTAGTCCAAAACAAAGGTAGAGTTTTATTTTCACTCAAAAATACACTCACCGGCCACTTTATTAGGTACACCATGCTAGTAACGGGTTGGACCCCCTTTTGCCTTCAGAACTGCCTCAATTCTTCGTGGCATAGATTCAACAAGGTGCTGGAAGCATTCCTCAGAGATTTTGGTCCATATTGACATGATGGCATCACACAGTTGCCGCAGATTTGTCGACTGCACATCCATGATGCGAATCTCCCGTTCCACCACATCCCAAAGATGCTCTATTGGATTGAGATCTGGTGACTGTGGAGGCCATTGGAGTACAGTGAACTCATTGTCATGTTCAAGAAACCAGTCTGAGATGATTCCAGCTTTATGACATGGCGCATTATCCTGCTGAAAGTAGCCATCAGATGTTGGGTACATTGTGGTCATAAAGGGATGGACTTGGTCAGCAACAATACTCAGGTAGGCTTTGGCGTTGCAACGATGCTCAATTGGTATCAAGGGGCCCAAAGAGTGCCAAGAAAATATTCCCCACACCATGACACCACCACCACCAGCCTGAACCGTTGATACAAGGCAGGATGGATCCATGCTTTCATGTTGTTGACGCCAAATTCTGACCCTACCATCCGAATGTCGCAGCAGAAATCGAGACTCATCAGACCAGGCAACGTTTTTCCAATCTTCAATTGTCCAATTTCGATGAGCTTGTGCAAATTGTAGCCTCAGTTTCCTGTTCTTAGCTGAAAGGAGTGGCACCCGGTGTGGTCTTCTGCTGCTGTAGCCCATCTGCCTCAAAGTTCGATGTACTGTGCGTTCAGAGATGCTCTTCTGGCTACCTTGGTTGTAACGGGTGGCTATTTGAGTCACTGTTGCCTTTCTATCAGCTCGAACCAGTCTGGCCATTCTCCTCTGACCTCTAGCATCAACAACGCATTTCCGCCCACAGAACTGCCGCTCACTGGATGTTTTTTCTTTTTCGGACCATTCTCTGTAAACCCTAGAGATGGTTGTGTGTGAAAATCCCAGTAGATCAGCAGTTTCTGAAATACTCAGACCAGCCCTTCTGGCACCAACAACCATGCCACGTTCAAAGGCACTCAAATCACCTTTCTTCCCCATACTGATGCTCGGTTTGAACTGCAGGAGATTGTCTTGACCATGTCTACATGCCTAAATGCACTGAGTTGCCGCCATGTGATTGGCTGATTAGAAATTAAGTGTTAACGAGCAGTTGGACAGGTGTACCTAATAAAGTGGCCGGTGAGTGTATAGTGCAGCAACAAAAGGAAAAAATACAAAAATAAATACCTGCCTTGCTAGGCTCTAACTAAACATAGAATAGGTTACCTCACCTAGAACCACAGAAATCAAAAAGCCAGTTGAGTCCTTCAGGACACAGCTCCAAAAATATGACCTCTCTCTTTGGCTCTCCAGCCAAACTCTGCCCCCAGTCTGCTGCTGGAGCTGGCTTCTTAAGCCTCCTTGACGAGGAGACTCTCAACAGCTGAGTCGCTGCCGGAACATCCCGAAAGTGTGGACTAGAGGGGAGTGGAATGACAGGTCCCACTACCAATCTACCTGTCATTCCTAAAAATCCAGCCCAGTAACCGGAACTTTGAAATAACCCTCAGCAGACAATAGTTATCTGCTGAGAAACATTCTTTCTGGAGTTTTCTCATCTCACCCACCTTAGTAGTCTGGGGGAGATGTACACCCCCTCCATTACCTGACCAGCCATTGGCTTACACCATACAGTTTTTTTTTTAAAAAAAAAGAAAAACTGAAAACCCTTTTATAATACATTGCTGTCACACATGCTTTTCTGCTGAGAAAAAACTTTTTTCATATTATTGTTTTTCTTTCTATTTGTACAATACCACTTTCCCGTGTTTTAACAATAACAGCTTTAGTACTGGTAGAAGTGAAAAGGCTGAGCCATGAATTCATTTGGCCGTAGGTCTTCCAAAGTCAGTAGAGCATGAATTACTTTGGGCAGGATATATTTCTGCTCGCATTTATACAGATATGTCTATTTGTGGGAGACTGGGTGTGTGCTTTTGTGAATAATATGTACATTTTTATGAACTGTAAAGTATCAGGTGCCAAGTCCTTCTGTTAAATCTTTTAAATAAATTCTGCTGCTTTCCCTCCCACAATTTTGGACAGGATATAGCTGTTAATTCCAGGGGTACGTCACATGTATGGTGGCCTTGTTACAGCAGCCAGTTGATTGTGTTAAACAGCTTCTATATTAGGGGTTAACACTGCTGGGGGCCTCTGCACAAAACTGAAGAGACATAGAAATAATAAGCCAGTTGTTTGTTCAGGATGCTCAATACTAAGCTTGAAATACATAGAAACCTTTTGAGGATTAGGTTTGTAGTTAAGTCAGTCTAGAGGGAAAAGATACCCCATTTGGTAAACCACTTAAACCACTTCATTAACATGAAAAAAAAGGTTTTACTTTGCTTTTTGTGACATGCCAATAAATATAGGTCAGTATCCTATAATTTAGAGTATTTTTTATTTCATGTTTTTTAACTTTTTTTATTCCGCCTTATTAATTTGGAATTTTACTGCAGGACATTTGTCTTGGCCCAATGGCACTGACAACCTTTGAAAATTAATCCTTTGGCAAATTGGTTATTATCACTGTATCCAAGATACTTAGATACAAAAAAAGCAGTCATTTAGTTATTTTTACTATTTATTGATTTCAATGAGCGTCTTTTGGCGCTGGGAACTGCTGCATTA
Organism: Leptodactylus fuscus; assembly: GCF_031893055.1. NCBI lineage: Eukaryota > Metazoa > Chordata > Amphibia > Anura > Leptodactylidae > Leptodactylus > Leptodactylus fuscus. Next base: position 130,792,259 of record NC_134269.1, read on the forward strand.
CCAAGAAAAGAATTTTAGACATCTGATTTAAAGATTGTATATGAGCTGTGATTGTTTGGTGATCTTGTCTATTGTTAAAGGGAATCTGTTAACAGATTAAGGGGGGGGTTCACACTTGCGCTCTTCGTTTTCGTCTTCTGCCCCGGCGAAACTGGACAGGGGACGGAAACCTAGCAGTCAGTTTTAAAATCCATTCACTTGAATGGGTTTGCAAAGGTGACTGCCCGTGTGCGTTTTCTGCCTGTCTGCAGGGAAACCGTTTTTTTTTTAGCCAGACACAAAATCGAACATGCAGTCCAACCTCCACTCCCAACTCCAGGGAGTGCTGTAGCTGACGCTAAAGATCACTAGGATACTGGCAGAAGTGCAGCACCATGTGGAGGCTGGCCTGCACAGGCGCGTCAATGGGTGAGTAAATTATCGGCCACTACCTATTATAATAATGCAATAAGAAGCGGCTGATTAAAAAAAAAGAATGGCATCTACCCCTTTTCTATGCCATGAGGCACTGCTTGAGCCTAACACTTCAGGTCACCTCATGGAAGATGTGCCCCTTGCTCAAGGGTGAGACAATGGAGTGTATTTTAAACTCATGTAATTGCATAGTTATATACCTTTTAAAACTGTAAGATATACTTTTCAGCAACAAAATATCTTACTAAAAAGTCCCTGTTCTTTATAACCTGCGGCCACAATGGCCTGTCACCGTAAGCCATAATCCCCCCCACTTCCTTAAAGGGGTATTCCCACCCAGTGGAGCAACTAGGAATGGCTGGGCCCAAGACAAACATTTCACATGATATGGTAAATCGCAAGGACTTCATTAGTGCAGGTTCATATGGAGGAATTTGGAGCTGATTTTCGCCAGATTCTGCCTCTAAGTCAGCTCCAAATTCTAGCCAGAATCTGCTTCCTATTGTTTCCAATTGGAGGCAATGACAGATGCTTCTTTTTTTCCTGACACTAAAAAAAAAAGAATCCTCCTTTCATGGGTCCACAAGGATATCACTCCCCTCGGCCTTTGAGAAGATTTGCTTTGCAGGCACGTCTACTAGGAGCCTCATCTCCTCAGTCTACCAGTTTCTTGACTCACAGGCGACTGGTTCTGTCGAACACCGCTATATGTCTAGATTGAGAGGAGGCAGTGGGTAAAACTATTTCCACGGGACAGTGGCAGATTGTTTGGGCTTGGGCTCAGAGGTCCTCTCAGTGTGTGACCTTTAGGGAGGCACAATATAAACTCCTGATGCATTGGTATCACAAAACCGCCCATCTTCATGCCTTGAATGCGGCAATTCCCTTGGGGTGCTGGAGCTGTGGCACTGCAGAGGGTACTCTGTACCATATCTTCTGGACATGTCCCCTTGTCCTGGGCTTCTGGAGGGAGGTCAGAACTTTGACGGATGCCCTTTTTTTTTTTTTTGCAGGGGGTCCCTCTTGATCCCCTTGTCTATCTCCTGAACCTCCCACTAGACACCTGGGTAGCAAGGCCTCCAGGCTATTTCTCTATCTGTGTACTGCGGCAAAGACCCTCATTGCTAAAAACTGGAAGTGTGCGTGCCACTGGCCGTGATCGAAAGGCATGAGCGGCACACAGATGTCATTCATGTGTCATCTGTAAACAGGCCGGTTTTCCGCAGCCACATTTGTTGGGGCCAGTGAGCACGGTCCTCAAAATGCACAAGAATAGGACCTGTTCTGAGCTTTGCTCAAGGTCCCATACACCGGACTGTGAAAATACACGGTTGTGTGTATGGGGCCATAGAAATTAATGGCTAGCACACTGACTGTGCAGACTGTCATGTACATGAAGCCTTAGATGGAGCACTGCTGGCCTGAGCCATCTACTATCTTGTGAATGAAACAGGAACTGAGGGGGTCATGATAGAAGGTAAAACACACCGATGGTGAAACCCCTTTTAATGATTAGGCAGAACTCCCATATGGCACTCCACCAGTTCATTGAGGGAAGTGTGCATCATTTCATAGCACCATAGCTTTCTCTCTCTCTGGCTTGCAGTAGTCTGTATGCAGATCATAGACAACGTACTGATGTCTGTGGAGGCAAATAAACATCAGACAGCAGAGGCTCTGCTATATAAGGTGCTAGTAAAGAGATGCCATTTGTTATGCTGTGGATGATTTGGAAGGGGTCATTTGCATTTGTGCTGAGCAGAAACATTGTTCAATTACATGAAGGTGCCTTTGGCCGTAAAGAGGGCAAGTTGTGATGTAGAGTTCTATTCCTTTCAGTAACAGGAGCCTAATATATTATAGGATTATGATTATCTGGTTATATAGAAGGATAGTAAAGGAGATACAGGTCAATGTAGGAATTTGGATCCCTCCCACGCTCACTTCTTCCAGGTGTAAATGTAAAAAGTGAAACTTTTACAAAGAAAGGAGAAAATCTGGAAAGAAAATAGCCTAATAAATTCTTGGCGGCCCATAAATAAAAATATTAGTGAATTAAAGGAACACTAAACTTTAATGGATTCTTTTAAACAATTTTTTTTCTCCCTAACATGTCGGAATAGCCTTAAGAAAGGCTATTTGTCTTCTACATTTCCTTGTCTTCTCTGTGCTGCCGTTCGCCTGCAATCGCTGGCCACGAGAAAATGGCCGCTTTCAATACTGTGGAAGCAGCCATTTTTCTTGTGGCCGTTGGCATGTGCAGTCAGCTTGTCCTAGGCCCGAAGCATAGAAGTTAGAAGACACCACCAGAAGAAGACCTCGTTGCAGAAGAAAATGGAGGCCATGCTGGAGAGCTCTCTGGCAGCATTGGGGACGCCCCCAGTGCTGTTTGAGTGCTGGGGCCCGTCCCCAGAACTGCGAGAGAGCTCATTTGCATACCGAGAAAAAACGGGATTGCAGACGAACGGTGGCACGGAGAAGACAAGGAAAGGTAGGAGAAGAGTAGCCTTTCTTAAGGCACGTTTCTAAGGCACGTTTAAGGCCTTTCTTAAGGCTATTCCGACATGTTAGGGAGAAAAAAAATGTGTTTAAAATATAGGATCCCTTTAAAATCTATCCTTTTTAGTATGATTTTTTTTTTCCTTATTTTCTGCTGTTTAAACCAGGGTGTACCCTATAAGTCAAGTGTGTTTTATAGTTTAAAAATTGGTATATAGATTAAATAATTGAATTGTAAAATAAATTAACTAAAGTCCGTATAATAGATCCAACACTGCAGAAGTCAACATGGCCTAAATTCACCAAGATAGAAAAATCCCTTTGAGATTAAGATATTGTACCAATCTTTGAAACGTGTCAATGTTATTCCTAAATGCATTATAAAAACGCATTCTTGTAAATCTGGTTTTTTTTGAGAAATTTTTTGCTTAATTATATTATTTTCTACTTTTTTCTTTTCCACTTAGCACGTTAGAAGCTAAAGCAGTGTGACCTTCATCCTTTCTTTATGATTTTGTTCTCATCTTTGTGCATGCCAACTTTTCTCATATCTGCTTTCAGTTTTCAGTGTTTTCCAATTAACGCTGATAAAAGCCATATGAGAAGATGAAAAACCACTATGAAATGTTTCCCTTTGCAAAAGTAAACTTGTAGGGCTAAACTTTTGAACGCCCAGTAGAAATGAGAAATAGTTATTCTGAAAATTGACTAATATTTTCCCAGTTCCCAATAGTTGAAGGACACTCCCAGTCCTCCAAAGCATTGCTTTACTATTGTATCTGAACGCAGTATTTCTTTCCAGACAGGTCTCCTTCTCATTTCCTGTGTATTCAGCAGGGTCACTTTAAAATAATACACTCCGTGAAAAATGTATTTTGTATTTAAAAGCAAAAGAATTATGCTGATCAGAATCTCCAACTATTGCATTCACTTGTGAGTATCCATGTGTGATCTCACTGAAGTATATAACAGCATCTCAGGGTTAGAAGTCGCATTGATTTATTTCATGGAGTTATTATTGTCAGTAACCGTAAGATCCACATTCTTGCATTACCTGTTAGGTTAGTCGCTTTTTTGCTCATAGAATCCAATACTCTCAAGCAGAACTGTCAACATTGAATTAATATTATCTTTATATATATAATCTCTAAAAAGTATGTTAAAGGGAACCCGTCAGGTGGTTTTTCCACCCTAAAATCACATCAAGTAATGAACTTTCTTATGGTGTCTCTCTTACATTCTATTGGTCCCTCCTGTATTATTCTCTAGCGTTCTACATACAGGACATATAACAACTAAAGAGGTTGTTGTCCAGAATTAGAATAACAAGATTGCATGCCACCAAACCTATCCACACATGTCTGATATTGCAGTCCCATTCAGTTCAAATACAACCCAAGAACATATAAAGTGTCTGAATGAAAGCAGTCATGTTCTTCTAATATTGTACAACCTTTGTTAAGGGATTGTGCCAACAATACAAATGGCAATAAGTCAATTGAATGTGGATTTTACAGTAACTGTGTAAAGTATTTGGAATTTGTGGGTCATTGTAGTGATGGTCTGTTTGTCATTAGAGATGAGCGAACACTATTCGAAATGGCCGTTTCGAATAGCACGCTGCCATAGAAATGAATGGAAGCGGCCGGCACGCCGACTTTGCCGGCGGTCGACCGCTTAACCCCCCGCATGCCGGCTACGTCCATTCATTTCTATGGGAGCGTGTTATTCAAAACGGCTGCTTCAAACAGTGTTCGTTCATCTCTACTCGTCATGCATACCCAGTAGAATACAATACAACATCAGCTGGTTGGACAGTGAAAAATAGGGATATCATTTAGAAAGAGACACGCTCAGAGAAAAAGTGCAGCATGGGCTGCAGTAACCTTTAACTGTAAGGGTATGTTCATACAGAGTTTTTGGCAGGTGGATTTTGACGTGGAATCCCCCTCAAAATCCACCTGCAGAAACATCTTCCATTCATTTCAATGAGAGTTGCTCGCTTTTTTTTTCCTGCTACCAATTTTTTTTTTTTCAGCTAGCAGGAAAATACATGTCCTTTCTTCACGTGGATTCCGCTGCTGAGTCAGCTGCAGCGTCTGCGGCTCGAGACCCACTCCTGATTAGGCCCATTCATTTGGGCCTAATCAGGAATGGGATGCCGATGCGCTACATCAGTATTCCATTGTGGCTAGCCACGCGGAAAAGTCATATGGTGGAAAAGGTTTCCGCCATGTGAACTTATCCTAAAAAGGTATACATCTTGATCCATTCCAAGCAGTGAGGAGAAAAGCATCTAGCACGGCAGCACGGTGACTCAGTGGTTAGCACTGCAGCCTTGCAGCGCAGCAGTCCTAGGTTCAAATCTCGCCCAGGACAACATCTGCAAGGAGTTTGTATGTTCTCCCTGTGTTTGCGTGGGGGTACTCCGGTTTCCTCCCACACATCAAAGACGTACTGATAGGGAATTTAGATTGTGAGCCCTATATGGGACAGTGACTGTCAATGTCTGTAAAGCACTGCGGAATATGATGGCGCTATATAAGTAAGCATAATAAATAAATAATAATAATCTAGATGAGCCCCTCACCAATCTGGATTGATGTCCTCCTTATCAGGTATGATGGTTAAGGTCAGAGGAGCACTGAATGGTGATCTAATAGCTGTTCCCCTTATTACTTGGCTTGTGTCAGTACACCTACATTTTACTATTATAAATGCTGTTGTCCATGTTGGGCTTTCACTATATGTTCAGCTTAAATGTTATCTCCACCTTTTTCATTGACAGTACAGCAGAAGCTTCAGTGTATTCTGTATGACAACCTCACTAGAATGACATGTACAGATCCATTCATTTTGATCACTAGGGTTGACTTTATAATTGTATAGCACTGCGGATTGTTCTGTGGGGCCTTGGCCTTATGGCACTTAAATCCGATTTGCATTATAATCTGGAAAGTGGCTGACCAAAATAATGCCCCCCTATCTTCTATCCATGGCATAGCTTGTAGAGATTGGAAGTTTATTATCTTTTTAAAGAGATCTAGTTGCTATAAGTTATAGTAATTCGCTGTAAGATGATTATTTTAATTGACAATAAATTTAGGTGATTATGTTAATTCATTATAAATTAAGATGATTACATTAATTCACTATAAGTGGTCTTCTGTGTTTTTCTGCCCCCCACTTTTAGTTTGTCAGTCTTATATCATCCCTATGATTCCTTAACATTACTGGTGTCTGGGATATTGATATGATCACCTAATTTCATTGTGTATTGTTAAAACTGCCTCTTAAAAGATAAATGATTCCTTTTGGGAATACTTGATATTCATACTCCATAACCATTGAAATAATAATGAGCCATATATGTGGGCTTACTCTTCTCTCTGGGGACTTTTAGGCTGAACGTTATTCTTGCCCTGAGATACTCTGCAATTTTTCATCATCAACACCACATCAACTTTTTCTTGTTTGTGGGTGATCTCTATGTTGCTCATATTACCTTAAAAATAAAACCACGTTGTACAGTTAAACGCTAACTTTTAAAGTGTTTCCATGAGTGTTACATGAGTGTTTTTTTGGACATACTGAATACTACACACATTTCAGAACAAACTGTTTTGTTCTTGTGCTGCTGCTGTGAACATCATAGAACAGGAAAGGGCTGTATTAATGTTTCTTGGACTGGTTTCAGTGGGTGGATGCATTGCGAACATGGCACTGGGAACAACCTTGTCAGTTGTGTATGCATAAAGACATACATTGACAACTGACAACTCTCTTTAGTTGGATTTACTAGTAGTGCAAAGAAAGCCTTGTAATATTTTCTTCACTGATGTTTTATGGACAATTTCACATTACAGAGTTTATGCCCCATAGAAGACAATCTGGACTGAAGTATCCCACCCTCTTACTAGCAGCAAATACTGTACATCTCTACAGCAGGGAATTTTTGAAAGCGATACACCATTATCCTTTTTAAGATTGTGAGCCCTGCTTGAGACAGTGAGTGATGACACTATTTGTAAGCGCTGTGGAATATGTTGGCATTCTATAAGTAAAATAAAGTTCCACAGCCAAATGCCAGAAGTAATTCTTCTGTGCCTGCACCATTACAGTGCCGTACTATAATGGCATGTTAAGACAACATGTCAGGGCTCGTTCACATCTGCGCCCAGCACTCCGTTATGCAGGTTTCCGTTTCCTGCATAAAACAGAGGCAGGAGACGGAAACCTGCAGGAGTCTTTCTCACCCATTCATTTGAATGGGTGAGAAAGCTGTCCGGCCGTGAGCGGTGAGCGTTTTATACTCTCCGCCGCGAAACCGGGCTTTTTAATTCGGACATGCAGTACTCTGTGTCCGGATTAAAAAAAACGGTTTCGCGACGGAGAGCATAAAACGCTCACGGCCGGACCCGGTCTGTGCTTTCCGTCTTCTTGCATGCAGAAGACGGAAAGCACAGAACGGAGACCAGAACGCAGGTGTGAACCTAGCGTCAATGACATTAACAAACCAAACAATAGCTATATCTCTCTAAAGGCTGCGATATTCTTTTAAGCGTGACCAAAAAATGTGTGCAATTTGTCTGCAGTATGGTGATGCACAAGTATTTTATGGGGTAATGTGGCTTTGCATTATGCCCACTAGACTTTAAAAAATTGCAGACATGCCACATGTAAATATAAAATGCTGTGGGATACTTGTAGGGGGATTTTAAACTGGGCGCAGCTGGAGGGGGACATTAAATTGTGGGTGCAGCTGGAGTGGGGACATTATGCTATGAAGGCAGCTGGAAGGATCATGCCATGTTAGGGTGATTTTAGGCACAGAATACTGTGCAAGGCCACAAATGGAAACAAATGAGAATGGGCAACGTTAAAGTGACAGAGCGTGGAGCTAAATGTGTTGTGGTGCACGTAGGGCACCGCACATTCTGTCTCTCTCTCTCTTTCTATCTCTGTTCCTGAAGTGCATTTCAACATGTTACCAAGCCACATGATGTGGATTCATTGTATATGGTGGGGGTTATTTTTTTTGCATAAGTTGGCCTCAGGAATTTTTCACTTCTTCAGCAAATCTGACTATACTTTCCTGTATATGCAGCACACTTCCTAAATACTTGAGATTCTAGGCAAAACAATCAGAATTTTTTGGATACCAGATTATTATATTCCTTAATAACCAAATAATAACATAGTTTAAACACCTCGAGTATGACCTACACCACCAACTTTGACAATCACTTTTCAAAAATGTATTAGGCTTCAGTATACTGAAAAAGTTTCAATACTAACTTGCTATTTAGTGAAAATATAGACAATGTTGTATTGTATAAAGAACGCTTTTACTGGACTTCTGAGAAGATAATGGAGTAATTTGTAGGATGAATAATGGAGTAATTTGGAGGAGGAGGTCCAGCTATAAAGATCCATCAGCCACTTTACACTTCTGGTTCCATTTGACAGGTTAAGCAAGTAAAGAGATGCAGTTACTGTTTTTGTAAGGTTATGAACTGTGAAGTGTTGAGATTTCTTGAGTTTTTGAGTGTTGAGTAACTAAGAGCGCTTTGTAGTTCAGATACTGCTGCAATAGACGAAAGTAGTCCCTAAGTAATGTATGGTGGAAGCAGCGCCGCACCTCTAATGAGGCGAGGTGAGGTGACCGCCTCGGGCGGCCCTCCGAAGGGGGGCGGCAGAATGAGCGTTTTTTTTGGGTTTTTTTTACTTTTTTTTTTGCTAAACAGCTCTCCCGCGTTGGTTCAGATGTCTGAGTCTCAGCGCAGGTGGCATCATCACGCTGCCTATGCTGAGACGCAGACGTCTTACTTTGTCGGGTGAAGAGGAAGCGGCAGGAACAGTAGCGCTCAGGTCGGTGAGTAAAATAACTTTTTTTTGTTGTTGTTGTTTTATAATACTCCAGGTAGCGGCCTATTTACCAACCTCCCCGGATCTATTCACTACCGCCCCCGCTTGCCCTTGTATTATAGGCTGCGGCAGGCGGTAGTGAATAGGCCCAGGCCGCGATCCCACTACCGCTATTATTAAACTCGGGGGTCTTTTCAGACCCCTGAGTATAATAATCGGAGCCCCAGGGGAGGTGAGGGAACATAATAAACAATATTACTTACTAGAGATGAGCGAATACTATCCGAAACTCCCGTTTCGAATAGCACGCACCCATAGGAATGAATGGACGCAGCCGGCACACAGGGGGTTAAGTGGCCCCTGGCAAAGTCTGCGTGCCGGCCGCTTCCATTCATTGCTATGGGTGCGTGCTATTTGAAACGGCCATTTCAAATAGTACTCACTCATCTCTATTACTTACCTCTCCGGGATCCGATGTTAATCCTAGCGTGCTTCCCTCGGGCCTATATGGTAATGTCCTAGATGTCAAGTGGTCTGGGATATTACCAAGTTGGCCCAAAACCATATGGGCCCGAAGCCTGTGCTAGTAGTAATAGCCTGTTACTGCTAGCACAAGCTCTGTGAAGAAGGTGGATGATGGCGTCATCTACCCCTATGCCCGGCCGATAGGCAAACTGGAGGGGGTCCAGAGTGGAGCTCACTAGGAGGCGTAGGTGTGTCAGAACCAGTCTCTCTAGGACCTTCATCAGGGGGGATGTCAGTGCCACAGGTTGGTAGTCATTGTAGCCCATCGGGTTGGGTTTCTTTGAGACTGGTACCACACAAAATATTTTCCACAGTTGAGGTACCACTCCCAGCTTTAGACTCATATTGTACATGTGCGTAATAACACCACACAGCTGGTCACATTTTAAGAACCCTTGCGCTTAAACCATCAGGTCCTCCGGTCTTGTCTGCTTTAATCCTCTTGATTTCCCTACACACTTGAGGATCAGATTGCAGTTGACTGCAGATTGGTGGGGGTTGGGTCTTGGTGTGTGAGGGGAGGGGGGTTGACTGACATGCTGGTGAAGGAACAGTTAGTTTGGAGTCAAATCTATTGAAGAATAGATTAAGCTCATTAAGCCACTTCCTGTCACCTATCTGAGGACCAGCCTTTTGTTTATGTCCAGATATAGCCTTCAGACTGTCCCACACTTTCGAGATTCTACCTTCCCCCATCTGTCGTTCCATCTTCCGCCTGTAGATGGCTTTCCCTTCTCTGATCAGTTGTCTCAGCTGTTTTTGCACCTTCCCCAGGCCATTTTTGTCCCTAGACCTAAAGACTCTCTTTTTCTCTTTGAGAAACATCTCACCTTTCTAGTTGGTACCGTGCTGTCCACACAGAAATTAATGTAGTCCGTTATTCAGTGTGTGAGACCCCAATGTCACCTGGAAATGAGTCTTGAAACACTTCCCATAATGTTATATTAAAACAGTCCCTCAGAGTCTCGACACTTTCCTCTGACCAAATTTTCACTGTACGGGTAACCGCCAGTTTTCTGCGCACCAGTGGAGTGTAAGTGGGTCGCAGATGTACCAGGTTGTGATCCGATCTGCCTAGGGGTGGTAGGGCAGATGAGTTATATGCGTCCCTTACATTGGTAAAGAGCAAGTCCAGTGTTTTTTTGTCTCTTGTGTGGCAGGTTACATACTGTGTGAAACCTGGTAGAGTGGATGCTGGGGAGACATGGTTGAAGTCTCCTGACACCAGAAGGAGGGCATTGGGGTGAGGTGATTGCAGATCGCTCACAACAGCATGCAGCACCTCACAGGCAGCGTCAGCTTTAGCAGAGGGGGAGGGGGGGGACATATGCAGCTAGCACGATAACGTGATAGTTCCCTTGGCAGGTAATAAGGTCTCATGCTCACGGCTATTACAGATGTTATATGTGCACGTCGACATATGGTTGCCTTGAAAAGTGGCGTGAGAATCTGCTCTTATATGTCTTGAGAAATGAACAGCTGGCACAGGGTGTCTTGCTGAATGACTGAATAGGTGAGTCACATTATAGTCCGAACAAGAAAGGAAACTCCCAGCACCATTGTGTGAAAAAGTCACCAAAGACCTTTGGGGTCTGGTAGGAGTGTGGATGAGTAAGCTTGGGTCTCTAGTGCAAGTATTTTTACACAGTATTTATTTTTGGCATTTGCATGCAATATTGGCACTATTTGTCACTTTTATTTAGACTTCAACTTTTTTTACCACAGTTAATTGTGCACTGTTTGGTAATTATTTGCATACAGAAAATGTTTGTCCTTATGCATGTCTTATAGTCAATAATTTACTGTTACACTAGTTTCACTTCTGCATTCGGGTTTCCATTCCTTGGGTCCACTTGGGCACCTGAAAAACAGAAACCCAATCTGCTTAAAAAGTGGTTAACCCAGGAACCTATAAACGAGAGGTCAGTAACCCCCAGCACTGATGCTGAAGTTGGCACCCAAGGCAAATCTACCTGGCACAGAACTCTCTCTTCAGGTGGCAATTTCTCTATAATCAACCATGTAAATGCAGTTGGATGAGAGGATGCACTGGGAGATGGTGGGAAAATGAGGCACAATGTTTAAAGGGATTTCCCATGCCCTTGTTTCAGCAGTCAATAATCATGAAATAATGATTATTTGCTGGTGGGTCGAAGGATCCAGTACTGCTAGCACCACGCTACATATAATTTTTGGAGTGTGCGGCACCATTGCCCTTTGTATTTCTTGTTTCAGCAGTCGGCCCAGGGTGTCTTCTTCTCACTTCCTGTATTCCCCCCCCCCTCGCTGAATAGGTCTGAAAAGTATCACAATACTTTATGCAGATCAGATAATGTGTACAAGATTGTAGAGAAGGACTAGAGAAGGTGTTATCTGTGTGTTTACATAGAGAGATAACAGCCTTCATTCATTCACTTCGATAAGTAAAAATTTGGTTGGATTTTTTTCAACAAAAAGACTACGCTGTGTGATGGGCATTCTCTGTCCCACAAAGCAGGTTTACTACAGATAACACTTAGGCCCATGTCCAATCCCAATATGAATCATATTGCTAACTCAATCAACTAACTGGTTGCAGTTATGAGTTCGATTAATATGACACTCATGTAGAGCAGTGTTTCCCAACCTTTTCAGACTCAGGGGGTCCCCCTGGAAAAAAAATTCCTTGGGACACCCTCTACCAAATAATTTTTAACAAAAGAAAAAAAAAAACATCCTAAAAACGCAGATAACAGAGGACATGGGCTCATCCTTCTAGAGTGTCTAGGCCCCCTATTGGCAATCACCGTTGTAGGAGGGTCACACCCTTACAATTATTACATGGCACAAAGAGTACTTCATCTGTGATTTTTTTTTTTTCCGAAATCGGCACCCCAGGCTAAAAAGGTTGCTGACGCCTGTTATAAACTATAATGGGGTCTGCCGGGATAGGGGAGCGGAATTCCCAAATGGAAACTGGGCACAGGTGTGAATATAGTTTGTGTCCGTTTACATCTGCACTGACTTTCATCTGGCGATTTTTGATGAATCAGCACTTGCAAAGTCCTGCATGTTCGACTTTTCATCATCAGACCCATACCTGACGGACCCCATTATAGTCAAATAGGTCCCATGGGATCCATTTGTGTCTGTCATTTCCCTGATCTATTGGTGTATGTTCTTACTGTTCTTCACTGTTCTGGTTCTGTGAGGAGCACAGTATACAGTATATTTAAACACTGTCACTTTATACACACTGTATGTTGATATTGTTTGACACAGTTATTTGCTCACTATATTGCATTATTATTTGCACATTTAATTGTTTGGAAAAGATGTTTACACATGGTGTGGCATGTATTTAGACACTATTTGAGACTATTATTTAGGCAAATGTGTTTGCACAGTCTAGTGAAACTAGTGCAGGCAAAACATTGAGATTCCAAGATTTACAAATGAATAGACATAATGTGTACAATTAATTTGGAATTATTGAAGTGGTTGGCCCAAGTTTTTAATGATATCCCCTATCTACAGAATGGGAGATAACATGCTGAAGGTGTACCACTGCTACCCCACCATTTACAAGAATGGTTGGCCCATTACCCTGACTGAATAGAGTGATGGGCTTATGCACACCGCTGCTGCATTCATTCTTTGTGTTGCTTCCAAAGAGCTGTTGAACCCCACCAAACAGCGTGTTATCCCCTATTCTGTGGAAAGAGTTCATATAAAAACTTGGACACTTAGTCGCTATCCACAGGACATGTAATAAGTGCGCTCATTGCTGGGGGTCCAATCACTGTGTCCCCCCCACTGATCAGGAGGACGGGGAACTGAAAGTCCCTTATAAAGCCTCCTTGTGAATGGAGCACCAGTGCACTTGTGTGACTGCCACTCCATTCACTTCCACAGGGTTGCGGCACTGCTGGAGATTACAGTCCTGGCAGCCCATGGCAGTGAATAGCGTGATATCCATGCAAGTGCGCTGGTGCTCCATTCACAAGCAGGCTTTAGGGGGTCTTTCAGGTCCCAGTTCTTCTGAAAACTGGGGGACCTGAAGTTCGGGCCTCCAGTGACCGGATACTTATCCCCTATCCTGTGGCTAGGGATAAGAGTCTATAACCGCACAACCACTTTAAGGAGCATAGCTAATCGCAGATGTGCCAAAGCCATGAAGAGGTGCAATATTGTGGTTTCATTCAGGTCAGGGCAGCCAATTCTAAAGACTAGCAGACTTCAAATACATTGGTGTTTTTCCTATTCAAGTGAATTAGGGAAAAGCAGCAGTAAAGGAAGGAATAGAAGATGCTGCAGTAACATATCTGACTGCTAGAAACACAAAGCATTACACATGTAATATGAAGTATGAGGATAAGCCACAAGGCAAGCACTGCATTGTACTGATGGTACTTCTGGTTCTAATCTTGTATTACATATTCAATTACATTTTTTCTTATTAATATTATCATTAATTTTCTCATTAAGCTACTGAGGTTTCCATGCAGGATAATAACTAAAATATCTTCCCATTTGGCAGTGATGCTTTAACATAGAATTTCCTTGAAAAGTAGCAGCCATATTCTCCATATTGTTGCCCATGTGTAAAACAACCAGATAGCAGGCACATATAATAGTACTACTCGACAGAATGATATGCACACTCTGCAGCATATGGGGACCCAGCAGTAGTAAGAAATGTATAGCACATGTAATAAGTAAGACAGGTAGCATGTGGCACTTCCATATCTGGTTTTGCCCACTGTATATGGTGAATAGGTGCACATAGTAGGTCTGCCCACTGGCGTGTTCCCTGGGTAGACCTGCAGTCCTGGCTTCTCAATAAGTTGGCAAATACCTTTAGACTCAGGTAATACTGATTCCTGGTTCCAAAGCTTGAAAATCTTTCACTTTTTCTCACATGTTAAAAACTTTACAGTGTTCCTTATTTTAATGGCACGTAGTTTATTAACTCAGCCGAATCCCCAGATAGATCTAAAATGTCACCTCTCGAAACACCTTTCATAAACTGCTGTAATATTTTTCAAATTGAAAGCTCTTAACACTTGTGCAATTTTTCCAATATAAATCATTTTGCAATATTCATCAGGTGTTGAATTTAAAGCAAATGTAATGATGTGAATGAAGAACGTTTTACGGACACAGACCTCATCCCCAATGCTCAGTCTTGCCAACATTTTCATATCCTTCAATTGCTCGCAGAGTTTAAGATGAAATCTTCCATCATTTTACCTTTTTAGAACGATGAGTCATTTTATGACCAAGTCTGTTTATAGTAATTGATGTCTAGCAGATTGCTTCGCCACGGAACGTCCTTCCCCAGAGGAAGGTAGGAGGGAGGGCAGCCATACCAGTTTTGTATCGAGCACTGAATAACACACAACATAAAAGTGTCAACAATTATTACTGGCTAGTCGACATCTGCAAGGATATCCTTCACAAATGCACGGTGTTGTCTGTAGGTGCTATACAAGTGCTAATCCCAACCCTGATTCATCATCAGGGCTATGAATGCAGGCGACAGAAGCTTCAGGGGACGACATATGTACTGGTAGACTCCTATACATATGAAGTATAGCCTGCAATAATTTTGACTGGCAGTTACAGTATTATGCCAAGGTTATAAAATGCATATTAAAAGCTATATGTGTATTAAATTATTTACTTGTGCAGTATAAATGATGCAACAGGCAGTGCCATGTGCCAAGTGCTCCATCTCACTTTAGGGGTATAGTGTAGAAGTAGTGTCTAGGGGTACCAGTAAAATATCAGTCAGTATTTTTCAATATGTTTATGGTTTCTAAAGAGAATAATATAATAATTGTGATACCAGAGGATTCTTCAAAAAGTAATGCCCCAAAGCCGTGTCAATGCAACTCCACTGCAAACAGAGTAATTCTGTCTACTGCTATGTGGCACTACAAATAGTATGATACCTGGTCACCACCATCACAGTGGGGCTGCATACTAATACTGTATATTATAGTTATATATTGTTTTACAATATGACACAGCAATTCTCCAGTAACTTTGGACATTTCAAAATATGTACTAAAATATAATATATAATGTCACAGTCTGCAACACATTTTGTGCTATTCTGAACTGCAGGCCAATATTCCAGTGGATCCCATTGGTGGTACCTTTTGGGGACCATTGGTATCTGTTTGGTAAAGATCCATAATGGCTTTTTTTTTATTATTAAATGGAGGCCATGGGGCCAATGTTAACTTGTATTAATACCTTTGTAATAAATTGGATCAAGTGAAGTTGTAAAAGTGATGGTCAGCCTGTGAGTCCTAGTAATGTAGAAGATGGTCAGCCTGAGAGTCCTAGTAATGTAGAAGATGGTCAGCCTGAGAGTCCTAGTAAATGTAGAAGATGGTCAGCCTGAGAGTCCTAGTAATGTAGAAGATGGTCAGCCTGAGAGTCCTAGTAAATGTAGAAGATGGTCAGCCTGAGAGTCCTAGTAAATGTAGAAGATGGTCAGCCTGAGAGTCCTAGTAAATGTAGAAGATGGTCAGCCTGAGAGTCCTAGTAATGTAGAAAATGTTCATCCTGTGAGTCCTAGTAATGTAGAAGATGGTCAGCCTGTGAGTCCTAGTAATGTAGAAAATGTTAATCCTGTGAGTCCTAGTAATGTAGAAGATGGTCAGCCTGAGAGTCCAAGTAAGGTTGAAGATGGTCAGCCTGAGAGTCCTAGTAATGTAGAAGATGGTCAGCCTGAGAGTCCTAGTAATGTAGAAGATGCTCAGCCTGGGAGTCCTAGTAATGTAGAAGATGCTCAGCCTTTGAGTCCTAGTAATGTAGAAGATGGTCAGCCTGGGAGTCCTAGTAATGTAGAAGATGGTCAGCCTGGGAGTCCTAGTAATGTAGAAGATGGTCAGCCTGGGAGTCCAAGTAATGTAGAAGATGATCAGCCTGAGAGTCCTAGTAATGTAGAAGATGGTCAGCCTGAGAGTCCAAGTAATGTAGAAGATGGTCAGCCTGAAAGTCCAAGTAATGTAGAAGATGGTCAGCCTGGGAGTCCAAGTAATGTAGAAGATGGTCAGCCTGGGAGTCCTAGTAATGTAGAAGATGGTCAGCCTGGGAGTCCAAGTAATGTAGAAGATGGTCAGCCTGAGAGTCCTAGTAATGTAGAAGATGGTCTGCCTGAGAGTCCTAGTAATGTAGAAGATGGTCAGCCTGAGAGTCCTAGTAATGTAGAAGATGGTCAGCCTGAAATTCCAAGTAATGTAGAAGATGGTCAGCCTGGGAGTCCTAGTAATGTAGAAGATGGTCAGCCTGAAATTCCAAGTAATGTAGAAGATGGTCAGCCTGGGAGTCCTAGTAATGTAGAAGATGCTCAGCCTGAAATTCCAAGTAATGTAGAAGATGGTCAGCCTGGGAGTCCTAGTAATGTAGAAGATGCTCAGCCTGAGAGTCCTAGTAATTTAGAAGATGGTCAGCCTGGGAGTCCTAGTAATGTAGAAGATGGTCAGCCTGAGAGTCCTAGTAATGTAGAAGATGGTCAGCCTGAGAGTCCTAGTAATGTAGAAGATGGTCAGCCTGAAATTCCAAGTAATGTAGAAGATGGTCAGCCTGGGAGTCCTAGTAATGTAGAAGATGGTCAGCCTGAAATTCCAAGTAATGTAGAAGATGGTCAGCCTGAGAGTCCTAGTAATGTAGAAGATGGTCAGCCTGAAATTCCAAGTAATGTAGAAGATGGTCAGCCTGGGAGTCCTAGTAATGTAGAAGATGCTCAGCCTGAGAGTCCTAGTAATGTAGAAGATGGTCAGCCTGGGAGTCCTAGTAATGTAGAAGATGGTCAGCCTGAGAGTCCTAGTAATGTAGAAGATGGTCAGCCTGAGAGTCCTAGTAATGTAGAAGATGGTCAGCCTGAAATTCCAAGTAATGTAGAAGATGGTCAGTCTGGGAGTCCTAGTAATGTAGAAGATGGTCAGCCTGAAATTCCAAGTAATGTAGAAGATGGTCAGCCTGGGAGTCCTAGTAATGTAGAAGATGGTCAGCCTGAAATTCCAAGTAATGTAGAAGATGGTCAGCCTGGGAGTCCTAGTAATGTAGAAGATGCTCAGCCTGAGAGTCCTAGTAATGTAGAAGATGGTCAGCCTGGGAGTCCTAGTAATGTAGAAGATGGTCAGCCTGGGAGTCCTAGTAATGTAGAAGATGGTCAGCCTGGGAGTCCTAGTAATGTAGAAGATGGTCAGCCTGGGAGTCCTAGTAATGTAGAAGATGGTCAGCCTGAGAGTCCTAGTAATGTAGAAGATGGTCAGCCTGTGAGTCCTAGTAATGTAGAAGATGGTCAGCCTGAGAGTCCTAGTAATGTAGAAGATGGTCAGCCTGTGAGTCCTAGTAATGTAGAAGATGGTCAGCCTGAGAGTCCAAGTAAGGTAGAAGATGGTCAGCCTGAGAGTCCTAGTAATGTAGAAGATGGTCAGCCTGAAATTCCAAGTAATGTAGAAGATGGTCAGCCTGGGAGTCCTAGTAATGTAGAAGATGGTCAGCCTAGGAGTCCTAGTAATGTAGAAGATGGTCAGCCTGAGAGTCCTAGTAATGTAGAAGATGGTCAGCCTGTGAGTCCTAGTAATGTAGAAGATGGTCAGCCTGTGAGTCCTAGTAATGTAGAAGATGGTCAGCCTGGGAGTCCTAGTAATGTAGAAGATGGTCAGCCTGAGAGTCCTAGTAATGTAGAAGATGGTCAGCCTGAGAGTCCTAGTAATGTAGAAGATGGTCAGCCTGGGAGTCCTAGTAATGTAGAAGATGGTCAGCCTGAGAGTCCAAGTAAGGTAGAAGATGGTCAGCCTGAGAGTCCTAGTAATGTAGAAGATGGTCAGCCTGGGAGTCCTAGTAATGTAGAAGATGGTCAGCCTGAGAGTCCAAGTAAGGTAGAAGATGGTCAGCCTGGGAGTCCTAGTAATGTAGAAGATGGTCAGCCTGAGAGTCCTAGTAATGTAGAAGATGGTCAGCCTGTGAGTCCTAGTAACGTAGATAAATCCATAGTTTTATTATTAATCCCTTACCACATATTTTGTATTAATAATATTTGTAACAGATTTCTTAAAGTGAATCCAATTCTATTAAAGGGCTTCATTACCCATCGCTGAGCTTGGTACATAATATAGGTATAGAAGTATACAGTAGGTGTTATTCTACGTGCTGCCCAGAGACCCGCACAATAGATGTCCTTATGTAGATGACCCTATACACCTCTTACCTGCTGGCTGTGTTGCTCAGCTATCTGCATGCTATTGTTATATGGCGCCCTGGTCCTGTCATGGCTACTAACTTTATTACACAGTACAGCTCTTACGCTGGACAGTTTTGCAAACACTCCTTGTGATCCTTTATCGATTTTATTACAAATTTTAATCCCACAATACATTTTCAAATGTAACCAATAATTCTGACCCATGTAAGATAATGACTTCATCTTCTTGATATGTAAGTAGTCTTAAATATGAATATCCTCCTATTTCTTGCCTACAACTCTAATGCTTACTCGAGTGTCTCCATGGTAACAGACTTCAAACAAACTGTGTAGTCAAGTTTTTGCAGTTCTGCTTCAAACGCTGCCACCAAATTGATTTTTAGCAAGAAGAAAGGGACAAGAAAGGAGTATGGCTGCAGGATTAGGCTACACAAGATCAGTTTACAATTCGGAACTATGGAGAGGCTCAGCTTTAGCCGTAGTAACAAAAATATAGGGTACGTCACAATCAATATTTTACTTACACCATGGATACCACTCCACTGTCAGAAGGGCGGGCTTTACAGCTCAGCGTCTTTGCTAGGTTGTGAGGAATGCCCCTTCTAACAGTATAAAGCTATGGAGGAGTCCTGTCAGGGGGTATTCCTCACAATCCAGCACTGATGCTGAACTGTAAGGCCTGCACTTCTGACAGTGGAAGGGTATCTCTGGCACTGCGGTGCATAGCGGCAATGCTGTCCACTTTCTAGTGGGGGTGGGGGGGTCTATGAAGCTTTTGGCTGCTTCACTCGTGAAAACTACATTTCCAGCTGCACCTTGTTCTTTGCTTTTCTTAATAGAAATTATTCATATTCTGCACATGCATAGCTATGTAGCATCAATCCCATAACCAGCAATGGTAGAGAGAGGGGGATTATATGTTTGTTTTTCTAGTGACATATACAATTTGGATGGTTAGTTTTAATGGTTGAGAGTGATATTTTGTAAAGTACTTTTACCTGAAATACCCCTTTAAGCCAATAGCTGATTTTGTCCTTGCTGTAAGACAGCCCTGACTAGAATAAAATAAATTGGATATATATTAAATTTATGGATAAGATAAAATGTAGGACTTCAGAGTATGGTAATTTATGGGAGAACACGGTAAACATCAGCTCTGAGCGGAGTCTTTTCTGACGTCCTTGCTAGTCTGGCCTTGGATTTTAAGGTAATAAGTTCCTTATGTTACGTAACAGATGAAGTGGTTAATCAGTTTTATATGTTCTCTTTTAAAATACTATGTAAATCTGACAAGTGAATGTATGTCCTTTTATCGCCTTCAAAGTAGGAATGAG
This sequence comes from Leptodactylus fuscus, assembly GCF_031893055.1. Classification (NCBI taxonomy): domain Eukaryota; kingdom Metazoa; phylum Chordata; class Amphibia; order Anura; family Leptodactylidae; genus Leptodactylus; species Leptodactylus fuscus. The sequence goes on from NC_134269.1 coordinate 130,812,107, forward strand.
ATTAACATTGTGTTGGCCATAATAAGAAGTGAGAGAAGCACATGTTCTAGATTTACTGATGATGGATGAATGATACCTGGTTGATATCTACAAAGAGCCAAGGTATCAAGTATCAGCATCTCAGGCAAATGTTACAATGTTCACGAAGGCTCACTATGAAATGTGCAATCAATTATAGCTATAGTAGATTTCTGTATTGTTCTACATGTCAAAGCTTCCCAGAATGCTAGAATCTTAGTGTCCTGCTATTGTAAGTATATAGTGTAGCATAATGGTCAGTCATGTCAGGACATGTATTGGAGGTATCTATAATGCAGTTTATATTCTACCAATGTATGGTACCACAGATGGAACCTAAGAAAATGTAGCAAGACGTGCGTGAGCATTGCTTCTAGGTAGAGATTAGAGGGCACCAAATAGTGTTAACCCTCTACAGTAGCAAACTTGTATTGCGCTTGAGTTTAGCCCTACTGTTACTTCATGCTTTGGGGGATCTCAGTTAAAGAAACCCTAAGTGAGGTTCTAGTTGTTGCAGCCACTTCTGCACATGCTCACTGGCGGCTCTAACACATCTATTTCTTTTCATGAATTAGGTTCATTTGGGACCGCTGGCAGAGTGTGTAACCAGTCATCACGTGGCATGGACAGCTGCGAGGTTATGTGTTGTGGAAGAGGATATGACACTGCCCGCATTACCAAAATGGTAAAGTGTGAATGCAAGTTTCATTGGTGTTGCGCAGTGCGGTGCAAAGACTGTCTAGAAACTGTGGATGTGCACACATGTAAGGCAGCCAAAGATGCTGGGTGGAACGAGAAAACATAAGAAAATGACGACGTGAAACAGAAAACTAATCCTCATGACGTGTGGTTGAAAAGGATGTTCTGTGCTCTATTAAATTATAATAAGTTATGTTGTACATGAAGTATTGTGGTGCTGTGAAGATGTTTCAGATGTATCATTTATAGCCAGTCTGGTTTTACCCGTTTTGTGTATTGGCAAAAGCACAGTATATGGTGTAACTTTACATTGTCACAATATGCATTATAGTCTCATATTTATTCTACAAGTGTCCGCTTTGTATGCAGTAAACAGGAATGTACATGCACCATCGGACATAAAGATCTCACTAGGGCAGGAGTCACTTGCTATGTTCTCTGCAAGGTCTGTAACTTCCTTAAACACATGAAACAAATGTCATCTCTGAAGTGTGTAATAGTACAGAAATAAAGATCTAAAGTAGTGAAAGTGGCGACTTCATTTCTCCTCTGTATGTTTCAGTTTTTATTTAGATTTTCTCTAATAGGAAGTTGTTTAACTCGCATTTTTAACAGTTTTTGATTTTTATTCCATTCAGTCTCTTTTCAACATCTCTGCTTGCAGTCAGAGACCTGTGTGTCAGCATATCTGGCAAGTGTACTGCATTTTCTGGTATAGGCATTGGCTGAATGGGAAATGGGTGAAATCCATGTAGGAAAATACTTTGTTGCTGCCACTCAAGAATCAATGTAGAAAAGAGGGAATATTAAAACTTCCTCTTACATGAAGAGAAAATTTTATTCATTTCTAGCAGTATGTTTTTTTTTTTAAAGTATACAAAAGGCAATTAGTGAACAGTTATTTACTTACCGTAGCTAGGATGGTGCCATCTGGTGGGTAAAGGATACTGCAATGTACACATCCACCTGACTGAGCATGCGTGTCCACCAACGTTCCGCTAGTCGCCCCGATCTCACAACTAGATGACATTTTTAATACTCTTTTCTCACACACAAGGACTCAAGGTGTAGGGAGAGTTTTGGACTAGGAAGTTAGTGGCTGCCATAGAGGTGCTCATCCTCAATAGTCGCTAAGGTCAGTTGCCCGGGGGAAGTCAGTTTACCTATCCGTATTTTTGGAGTTTGAGAGGAAAACATACAAACATGGAGAGAACATACAAACTCCTTGCAGATATTGTCCTGGTTAGATTCCCCCAGGACCAGTGCTAAGTACTGAGCTGCTAGGTCTCCGCATACTGATCATCTTTTCGAGAGAAGCTATTTCCGCTGGCCAACTTTTTTTTTTTTTTTTCTAAACAGAGTGCAAAATGATAGAAATTATTAACTCTCCTGACTTGTACAATGAACATGACATTTAATGGTAGGACAGCCAAGGAGCTGATCAGCAGAAACCTCTACAAAAGTAATCTTATTAATCACAAGTTATTGAATGCAGCGCTTTTTTAAATGGGTGTGATGGCCTTTTTTTGTGTGTTTCACATGGCAGTTTTTAAATCATGTGTATGAATGTTCTATATTTGTGTGAACATGGATCTTTTTTGTGTTTTTACAGACACACTAACCCGATGAGTCAATTTGAGAGATTATACTAGGTTCACACAAGCATTGAGGTCGTTATTTGAGTCTGCAGTTTTTCCCCTGCCAATTTTCTGCAGTTTCTGCGTTGAGGCTCCAGTGCATATGTGAATCCAGCCTTAAGAGTTTTGGGTAAAAAAAAAAAAATTTATAGTCTGTTAGATGCAAAATAAAGGTCACTTGTCTATCAAAACTAGATATGGAATTGCTGAAAAACAATCAATTTTTTTATGGATGAGCAACTGCCATGGTCATGTGAAGGTAGCATAACAGACTTCTTTCGTGGAAGTCAAGTACAAGTCTAGAAAAAAAAAACAAAAAAAACAATCATAGCCAGAAGGGACCCAGCAATTTTGCCTTAGTTTCAGTGATCAGTGGGGATTTGAGCACCATCACCCCACTTCTGCACGTCAGTGTTCTAAGGGGTAGTTGCACAGAAAATTGTGACAAAGTGTATCATTATAAAAAGTTGAATCAAATCCATTGTGGTTTAGGATTACATAATATGACAAAGTCCAAGGGAGGGGGTAACTAGTCCCGTTCTGGTACATGTCTTAACTCCTTGTTCTGTATAAACATCATACGAGTCAAAATGGAATAGTTGGTTACTAGAATACCCTAAAAGCTGGAAATAAATACAGCAGAGGCTGGTGCTGAACATTCTGCTGCCATACACAAAACTTTATTTGAAAGATTTTTTTTTTCTTTTTTTTTTTCTGAAGGCAAAATATAATTGAACATAATGGTTTTCCCCATTTACAACAAAAAAAAAAAAAAACAGTTTGTATATGAGAACAGATAGTCCATTCATGAACAGTTCTTTTTCAGGTCATGCTTTGTCGCTGGCAGCCATGTTGTTGTAGTCATCTTTAAATGCTGCGGAAGTCTCAAATCCGTGTCAGTTGGTGCCACAAACTGGAAGGGAGTATGCTTTCCACTTTCTCCATGACAAAGTTTAAAGGTGCAAACAAGGTGCTCAGGAACTGTGTAAGACAAGAGATCAGATCAGCCATGTAAGATGGGGGGCCAAGTGTATGCTGCTGTGCATACATATTATGCAGATTCAGCATTTAGGGGGTTTACTGTTCAACCAGAAATCAATTTATGACATTAAACAGACAATGCACCAGGAAGAAGATACTTACAGCTTTTGCAAAAACTCCCATAAGCTCTGGGAACTGATGTGTGAGAAGAGCCAACATGGCTGTGAAGGAGCACAACCCGGCTGTGAAGAGTATGAAGAAAGGAAGTTCTTTCTTTGGATATACGGAGACTTCATGAAATGCTGTAAATGAAGAGGAATATTTAATGCGTCCTGGAACAAGTGCCGATCACATGCTTCTGTTCCTAAGAGTGTAATTGTGACAGAGCACACATCTACATCGCTATACAAGAATGGGATTTCTATGTGTGTTCTTTCTGCTTATTTCCCCTTTAGAAAAGGTCCAATCACCAATGTGCCCCTTGTTGCAGTGTGACATAATAGTATTTCTTGTCACATAGGATTGTGCAAAAACCTGTTCTTGTGGTTCAGCTTGCCAATTTTTGCTAATGGAGCAGGACCGCAGGCTTCTAAGAGTAAGACCTTATTTAAACATTGGTGATTAGCAGCAGAGACTGGTAGCCAAAACCAGAAGTGGGTCAATAGCACAGGACAGATACGGCATCTCTGTAGTGTCTGTTCTGGCTCACACTCACTGGTAGAAAACACGGATATGCGAATAACGCTTTAAATGTATGGCTCTGCATTTAGTAGATCTGCAAAACAAACGTTCCACTAAAAAAAATTATATAGGGGAGGTAAAAAAAAAACAAAAAAAAAAAAAAAACAGCAATAAAATTTGCAGAGACCTACAGGTAAATTTATGAAAAGGAAAAATATATGAGGGTGAGATGGAAGCACCTGTGACTTTGCTGGCTGGCGTCACAGGTGCTTCCATTCATTTCTACGGGAGCGTGCTGTTTGGATCGGCTGATCCGAACAGTGTTCGCTCATCTCTAATGCTTATGTGATCCGTCCGTTTGAATTCAGTTTGAGACTTTAAAACGGACTGATACACAAACTGCTATCAGCATAAAAAGGTGTCAGCTAAAGTAAACTGACACATTTTAAATGGACTGTTTGATTGTATGCTATTTTTTTCTTTTAACCTTTGAGAAGACTTGACTAGAGAACAAGCACTTTATAGCTGGAGTGCGCTGTGAACTTTTTGGCCAAACACAGAATAAATAGCTATAGTCACAGTCCTCATAGGCTCCCACCACCATACTATTGTCTCCATGTGTAGGGCATTGAATACTCCCCTCTGCTTCCTGCAAAGCACTAATGCGGCGCTGGACTGTGCACTATTCATTTCCTTCTGGCCATGCTGTCTCCTGCTCTGTGCTACCAATTGCAGGTGACAGGGTAGCCATGAAAGCAATAGAAGAGGTGCACAGCCAGGCAACACATCAGTGCTTTGTAGGAAGAAGAGCTAAATATTCAGTATACCAGAGTTGTGTGGCCCAGACTGTATAGGATACAATTTAATGTGGGGAGAACCATTAACTATGGGGGTCACCAAATATCTATGTGAGTTGAAAGAGAACTTACCTAAGGAGGGGGATAATTAGGACACTATTACCTATGAGTGGGGAGAGTTAATACGCACAGGTAATCGTGTCCTAACAATATGTTAGCAGCCTTATGGTTGCCTTAAACGGGCTATAAATGTCACCACACATAACCGGCAGAGCTACATTTATACATTTGCAGAATTACTAATGGTCCTTTGAAGACAAGCTCATTTTCGCCCAGGGCCACATCAGCATTACGGTTGACACCCATGAAGTAGAAGGTGTCACTAAGGTCTGAAAATGATCACATTTTCAAGCTGCTAATTCCAATCTGTGGTATTTGGGAAGTGTTTGCTAAACTTTACTTTTAGTCTAGTTTTCAAATTGAAATGCCGAAGTTAGGTTCAAGTAGTGTAGCACATTGATGAACAGGGGGCATTACTTGGTTATTGCCACTTCTTGGAAACAGACAGAATCCTTGAACTGAGAGAACATGGATTATCACTCTGGCAGATCGCTACACTTCTAGGCTGAGATGTCAACATGGTAAGTCCTGGTCCTGGAGAACAAGGACAAACTGGAATGACAGTAAGAGCTGAGGGGAGGCAAACCTCATTGGGGGGGGATTGTCCCAGTTGGAAGAAATGGTGTGAAATTGGACATCACACCCCAAGCCTAGGACATCAAACAGTGTTGACAAAAACCAGCAGAGTGTTTGCACAACACTGGGCTACAAGGCAGACATCCAGCTACGGGAATCTCATTGATCTTACATCACCACTCTCAAAGTCCATCATAGTGCACAAAACAGCAATGGAGGCTTTGAATGGAGACCAGATTTTTGTCTCTGCTGCAATAACTGGAGATTGGTCTGTAAACCACATGGGCAATTCCATGGAGAGGCCCTCACAAGGGAATGGCACACCGGTTGTACTCCATAGATGGGTTGGCATAATGTACAGTACCCAGACCCCTTTTTCCATTTTTTTTTTTAAATAATTTGCATATCATTAACATGTCAGTTTTACAAAACTCAAACTTTTCCCTTCTTGGTGTTGTAATGCTGGAGACTAAGTAAGGAAACAGAAAGAGGGGCTCAAAGGAAGTAATGGAGGCCTGGGAAAATTGGCGCAAAGAGCCCCATAATACTTAATAAACAGTCTCAAAAACAAATACTTACAAGGAAGTAATTCCCTGTCAGCGGTTTCTGTGCAGATAGGGTATGGGTAAAAAAGGTGACCCTTTTCCAGTGGGTATGGAATCATTCTGAATGCTGAAAGATAAAATACATCAGAATATTGTAAGATGTTAATATGATAGCAATACATCTTCTCTCTGGAGATAAAAGGGACAAGGCAAAATCATGAGTGATGAATAAGACTCCCATTTAAGGTAATTTTCAGTACATAGAGAGTTACTATCACCTCCCCAAGCATATTCAACTGTCACCACCATGCAGGTCACATTTGTAGATTGTATACTGTTGAAGTCTTATGTAGCTGAGGCAAAGGTATGGTGTATATCAGTGTAATGTGCTCTGTAACAGGATGGCGACCATTGAATATGCTTGGAGTAGGTGGTAGACTCCCTTTAAAAGGTGTAAGCAAACTTTTGATTTTCTGGCAGCACTTCTGTCATTAAGAAATGTTGTAATGTAAGTTACAAATTTTGTCTCCTTTATGTGAAATCCAACAATTCCTTCCCTTGCTTTGCTATTGAGAACTGTGCTCTGCTTCTTATGGTGTGAAGAGGGTGGGGGAAGGTCCCTTCAAACAGGCATTATGAAAACAAAGCAATGTGGTATTGTACGAAAGAGGACATTCTCATTGTTCATATTACAGTTCTACCTGTATTATTTCCAGAGATATGATCACTGAAATCAGTGTCGGGATTTGGAGTAGCTGCAGTGGCATATAACTGCACTATACTATATAACTAGAACAAAAATAAAAAAAAGAGAATCTGTTCTTTTGCATGATACCAAACGCAAGTTCCTACATTTTATAATGCCTGAGTCATAGCTGTTTGAAGTGACCCTCCCCCACCCTCATTTTCTCTACAAATCACACATTCTATCCACAATAAGAAGCAGGGTACAGATTTTCGATAGAGAAGCAAGGAAAAGAGAGTGGAAAATGCCGTTTACATGGATCCCTGAACAGAAACCTAACCCACATTAAAAAAAAGCGGTTACCTTAGGAAACCTGCGGACCCCATAGACTATAATGGGGTCTATGTGGTTTCCGCACAAAAAATGCTGTGAAAAGTGCTGCTTGCATTTTCCATGTGGAGAGGGGAACTGAGTGGCCTGAACACAGATGTGGACCAGGCCTGAAAGTTTAGTTATACTTTTATTTTGAAAACAGAGAAAGCAAAATCCTTATTATAACATATAACGTCTGGCTGTATGTATCGCACATTTATAAACAGTCAATATACCGCAGGATGAAGATACAGAGCTACATAGAGAGAATGAGAGGATCATTATTCTTGTATGGCCGCCTCTGATTACCTTGGCTCGGACCTACACATTTCCTACAGGTGAGCAATATCTGTCCCCGTAAGACAATTACATCAGGGAATTTGCTCTGCTCACAAAGCTCACCCGCCCCAGGACTAAACCCTGATGTGCCTATTACCACATTGTCTGTCAACATACAGATTTGTTTCAGCCACACAATGTAACAAGACTGGAAACCCTCATTCGCAGGGAGAGTCAGGGTCTCGCTAACAGATGGCATTTATTTTTGGTACATAAATCATGAACGTCTGAAATGCATTTCAGAAATAAAACCATTGTGTGTAGGATTTGATCACTTACAGCCAAATAATCTAACACAGAATGTAGGGTAGTGTCCTGCATATCTGATATCTAAAGTAACAAGAGCGCGTAAATCTTCAGAGTGATTCCATTTCTATCAATTGTACAAAAAATCCCCATGGCCTTCAGATTCACATTGTTCCACTTTAATATTTCAGCAGCTGAAAGTGGTGTGGACAGCAGCCATATGAGAGATCTTCTCACTATAATCATTCTTCAAGGAGCAGATGACATCACAAGAACAAGTGGAAGACAGTGACAAGTTGTTCCTACCATTTTCAGACCTCAGTGTCTCAGATAAAACTACAAATGTTTTTTTTTTCTTCACAACTTGATTTGCTCATCATTTAGAAATGATCTGCATAATATCACAATGCCAGACAGACACCATTGTGGATACGTCTTAAAAGCTACAATTACCTTCAAGATCAGCTGCACATTACTAATATCTAAGTACAGTAGAAAGGTTTCCTATGTAAAAACCTTTTAGGCTATTTTATGGAGCTTTCAAATATATGTCTGGGTATAAGCAAAGGTAACTGTATACGTATGTGCAACCAAACCAAGCAGGCCTCTCGTACGTACCTAAATTATCAAAAAGACCACCCTTTGGAGGAGTCCTGGACATGGAGTGACATGGCCCCCACAGAGCCTCAACATCATCCAGTTTGGAATTACAGGAGACAGAAGGATTTAAGCAAACCTCCATCCACAGAAGATCAGGGGTTAGTTCTCCAAGATGCTTGGAACAACCTCCCTGCAGAGTTCCTTCAACATCAGTTCTTCTCGGTACACTTGAACACAATTTTTGAAGGCAAAAGTTGGTCACACCAAATACTGATATGCAAAAGACCATGGTACCGCACACTCACAATAAATGTAGCGTAGTGCTAGCAGTTAAGAGTCCTTCGACACCAAATGCTGATGTGAATTATTGTTCATTGACAACTGTACAAAAGTAAACTATTAAACTTAACCCTTCTCTTTTTGAAAACATTCTCAATTTGCAGCATTTATTCCACATCTGCCTAAACCCTATAACTAAAACTTACACAAACACACACTTAGGGTGCATTCACACTACGGAACGCCAGCGAATATCACAGCCGTACACGCCGGCGTTACAGAAGGGCTGCCGGACACTTCCCATTCATTTCTATGGGGAGCGCTCGCATGCCAGCTCCCATAGAAATGAATTGGAAGTGTCCGGCAGCCCTGTTGTAACGCCGGCGTGTACGGCTGTGATACACGCTGGCGTTCCGTAGTGTGAATGCACCCTTGTGTGATATTTAAAACAAATGAACCAATAAAAATCTGTAGTGTTATGTTATATGGACACTTAATGTTCATAAATTGGATTAAGACTTCTGAATAATGAAGTGGAACATTTCAATCAATATTAATGATGCACAATATCCTTGGTGTGAATACACTTAACCAGTAATAATACTTTATGATATAAGAAGAAAACAATTCTATTGAGAGTCAAACACCTAGAAGGTTACTACAAAAACTGTACACACCTTACGTTGTGGATGATATTATGGCACGGCCTTACAGTTTGTGATAATCGAATAGGCTAGGGTACTGATCTGCATTTATGGCTGAAATGGTTAAGGAAATAATTATGATGTTCGCCTGAGTGTTTTAAAGAGTTAACATAACACCAAGAAAGCATCAAGCTGGGAGGAGCACCAAGCGGAAAGGACTATATTGTTCCTCTCTTGGTGGTGCCTTAAAGCGCGGAAATAAAGGACCTTTTCAGGAGGACAACTAGTACACAGATTGAATATTTCCAGCCACATTAACAGTATTCCATATTCAGTCACTTGTGTACATGCCAAAGTTGATAGTACATTCTTCACCACTATTTTAATAGTGATGGGAATCATGTGTTATTTGTACACCATGACTGGCATAAGGATAAAAAGGAGAGTAGGAATGGAAAAGACTGGATTGTAGTTGGTGCTGTAGGTACAGCAGGGTTAAAAGGAGTATGTCACCAGGGAACTCCATATCAATTCAACTGTACAGACTTGTAGGGGACATTATGCTGAGCACCAACACACCTTTATAGTCAATGTGGTGCACCATTTACTTAAAAAAGCAGGTTTAAGAATTATGCAAATAAGACTCAAGAGCATTTTGGGCATGGCAGAACCCCAAGTTCCACTGCACTTGAGAAGCAGTTTTAGAAATATGCACCATTTGGTTAACCCTCATTTGGATCCGTTTGACTAAAGGTGTGATGGTGCTTAACAAAATGTCCCTACAAGGCACTGAGGCTGGTTGATATCAGTGACAGACTCCCTATGACTGTAAATTACAAAGCAAATTGTAAGGAAAAGTGTAAGTGCATTGCCTACCTTTTACATATACTAAACTGTCAAAGTGAAATCAAGTTCTAGAATAAAGTAGTTTGTATCATCAAGAAGCTTCCATTATCAGTTTTACAGATTAAAGGCAAGTTCACACCTGTCTTAAGTCTGTTCTGATCTCGCATAGGATCAAAACAACAGACTGAAAAAACTTCATACTAGAGCAGTATTCTCAGTTCTATAGCAAACGACATCAAAATTGAGCTCAAGACATGCGCAGAACCACTCAGAACGGAGCGGTACTGCGCATGCCCAAGATTTCAACAGCCGGAGTGAGAATGGAGAAGACATGGGAAGTACAGGTTGTCTGAGGAGCGGAGCATACAGAGCACAAGCAATGGAGGGGGGTGCTTGGGGGCTCTGGGGAATGTGCAGGATGGTCTGTGAGACTCATTTACATATACAAGTTATTCATCTTTACAAGAAACCGGTGATACATTTGCAGGACTAGAGGCAGCACCTGAATAGCTTTTTTAAAGGCTATTCAGGCATAGGTTAACCTAAAAAAGCATTTTCCAAATGATAGAATCCCTTTAAGGTTAAATTATGACTGAAATCTCTGTGGGTACATCTCAAGAAGGCTGTTACTGAAAAGTACACTTCTACAAAGAAGAGAAAGGAACAGTTTCCAAAAACAACAAAGAGGGTGTTTCCAAGCTGATAGGATGCCCAAGTCTGGTCTCTGTAGAATTGACCTCTTCTCACTTCGGACACACCTTGACATCACGTTCATATTACGTCACCTTCTTCATAACATTCGCAAAAAGCAATAAATATGGTTCGTGTAGCACTGCAGCAGAAGACAAACCACAAATATATCTATATATCTCAGCCAACTCCTACAATCTTGAGAACTTCTCTATTTAATTCAGTTTTAGGAAGTGCATTGAGCATAAGAGATACTCACGTCTGAGTGGCCTATGTACTTAGATTGTTTATGATGTCAGTGGTAACGTCCATTGGTAGATTCTGCTATAGCTGGCACAATTTATCCCAGTGTAAAAGATATTTCCCCAATATCTTAAGAAGAAAACTCACATTATGTGTCATTCAATTTTAATTATAATAAGGAGTCCATTGAGCATGAAGTGCTGAACCTGGGAATTGCATTACAGCATCATAACACAAAGAAAAATGTATAGCTCGCCCCTATCTTCAAAGAAAAAGGCTGAGTGTCAGTGGGTCCCATGGACATTAAGACAGTGTTTTAAAAAAACAAACAAAAACAACCCCCCCCCCCACACTAGCCTTATAATGGCATCATCTTTTCCTCGCCCTTTAATTTATATTGAATGTTAGAAGGTTTACAAGTGTAACAGCGATTTTCCAGAGTTACAAAAAAAATATATATATTTTCACAAATCAAAATTTTTTATTTTTTTTTTTTATTTTTTTTTTTTAAGGGACCCCCTTCAGTTCTGAAGAGGGTTATAAAAGGCTTATATATTAGGACCCCCCTCCATAAATCACCCCATTTTCAAAACTGCACCCCTCAAATAATTCAAAACAGAATTAGAGAAGTCTCCAGTGTTTCACAGGAAGTAAAACCATATGGAGGTGGAATTTAGACATTTCATTTAGCCCTAAAATTAACACATTCACAAGGGGTTAAAGGAGAAAATGCATCTCAGAGTTTGTAGATGTAAACTGGTATTGGGGCACACAGCAACGCGCCAAAGGAAAGAATCAACACTGGGTGTTTGAACAGCGGATTTTGCTGGAATAGTTTTCAGGCGCCATGTCTCATTTGCAGAGCCCTTAGAGTTTCAATACAGTGGAAACCCTTTAAAAGGGACTCTATATTGAAAACTACACCCCTCCAGGAACTTATCAAGAGGTATAGTGAGCATTTTTACCACACAGCCTTTTCACAGATTTTATTAATAAACACCCCAAAGTTCATTCTACAATTTCTCCTGAACGCTGCAATATGTTGTGGTAAAACATAGTATGAGTACATGCTCTTGGCATCCAGGAACCAGTGCCTCTAAATCTGTACTCCATCTAGTTCTTGCAGAGCCCTGGAGGTGACCGTAAACTGGAATTCCCCAAGAAGTGACCCCATTTTGTAGGGGGCATTTTAGGGTTTCTGCAAACAGGATATGGTGGATATAAATGGTTAAACCAAAGTGTTCCTTCTCTGCTGTGTTCCTCTTTGTTTTTGGACATTATGTCACTTTTGCAGAAACCATGAATTGTCAAGTAAAGTGGAATCCGCATACATATGACTATCTTGGAAATTACATCTCTGAAGGTATTTATCAAGCAGTACAGTGGGCATTTTTAACTTGTGTCTTGTATTACTGTAGTTTCCAGAAATGAATGTGAAGTTGATTCTTCCAGAAATACGCCATTTCAGTGCCCGAATTGTTGTGCCCAGCTTGTGTCAGCAGAGAAGATTCAGAAAGTTGTTAAGTAGGGATCCTGGACACAAAAGCTTTTAGAGAGTTTGTCTTGGAGACGACTTCAGCACAACTTATTGAAATGACATTTCTGGAAATATTGCCATGTTCACCAAATGCATTAATTTATTTTATGAAATGAATGTGCAACACTACAAAAATGTTAAAGATGCTAAAAATCTTAAATCTCACTGCACCCATGAAGGAATTTATCTAAGGTTACAGTTTCCAAAATGGGGTCACATATCAGGAGATTCACTTTACTGGCATTTCAAGGGGCTGTAAAAGTGGCATGCCATCCAAAAACCAGTCTAAATATATGCTGCTATAACCAAGTGAGGCTCCTCCTCTTCAAAAAGGCTAAAAAAACAAACAATAAAGCATCTTATTATAGGGCACTAGGACATCAGCATGTACGTCTATGCATACAGGACAATTCATAACTTAATACCCTACTGCAGTGCTCAAAATATATATTGTGACAAGTAAATTTAATCACACAAAAGATACAAATTGCAGATTTGTTATGTAGGATATGGCTAAACTATTCCTTTGTCACTGTGATGTATCTCACAGCGTCATCTGTAATATTAACCCCAGCAATATCACCCTTCAGCCTTGGGTGGTCACAGAATACTAGACTGTGGAGGAATATGAACACTACAGATCTAGGCAGCAAGCACACAGCGCTAACATGGCTGGCCAACTACAGTTCTATTTTAGCCAATATTGGCTGGCGGCAGAATTAACACACACTCCTGAACAAGTAATAGAGAAAGTACTGCATTGTGGAACATGTAGTCCCAGGGAGGATCACATGGAATAATCCTAAAAGGACAATTATGAGGTTAGGAGCAAAGAATTCTTGCAGAGCAGTGTAGAACTCAAAATGTCACATTTCACTAGAACATCACATACACTGTGCTTTCAGCTTTGGCAGGATATGCCTCAAAATAAATAAAAAAAAAAATCCCTAACCCTTTTAAACCTCTCTACAACCAAAAAAAGAAATCTTTTATTGGATGTCTGCTCAGCAATGAAGTCCTGGCTATTGCAATGTACTGGAGGCTTGTGTATGGCAATGCTATGCCGCCAAACAGCAGAAATGACAATACTTAAGAACTTTTATAAAGGCAATAAGCAAAAAGTTCTTCTCACATATATCAAGACCTCTAATTGTTTTTCCAGATGAATACCTGCCCCAGATAAGTATCAAAACGTCATGATTTATGTCTGGGCTTGGGTATAACTCAACTGGTTAGATACAGGTTATATATTATGCCCAATGGCATGTCCATGCTGAAAAACCAGACATGGATTTGAAAGATGCAAGAATCTGAGCCTGACCCTTGCATTTCTGCTGCAGATTTGCAGTGCTTGAATGGCCCCATTGTGTTGTTAGTGGCAAAGGATTGACATCTTCCTGTGGTGCAGGTTTCAAATCCATGACGTATGAATTATGGGACAGCTTCTCATCGAAAACATTTGGAGGTAGAACACAAGCTTTTTATCATGTATTCTGTTCCAAAATCTATACGAAGTGTATAGTACAGTGAGTGTCCCCTGGTTACCACTTCTCAAAGCGCTTAAAGGGGTGGTCCAGGAATACAAATACATTATATATATTTTACAATTGGTCTGTTATTTCTATTAATGGGTTAATATAGGCACCATATACCTTTATCCGTGTTTTGAGTGATTCATGGGTGTCTCTGGGAGCTCCTGGTATCTACTGAATTTGTTTACATGGTTCATCTTTCTGCTATGTAACTTCCACACTAACCCCTCTGACCTCCCTCCCCCCCTTCCTCTCCCCATCCCCCTCTCCCATACACCTCCTCCCTGTCTCACCAGCAATCCTGCCCACTACTAGCTCTTCCCAGCCTAACCCCAAGCTCATTATATACTTACCTCTCTTTCTTCCCAGTCTTCCTCCTGTGAGGTGGCCCTTCCTTTTCTGACTGCTGGCGCGCGCTCTTCTCCCAGCACTGCTCTGTAGCGACAATCCACCTCTACTGTGCAGGCATGGGAGCTGCACAGTAGAGAGTAGACTATCGGCAGCAGAGCAGCTCTGGGACAAGGGCGGGGAGTTAGAAGAAAAGGAGGAGCTGACCCGCAGGAAATAGCCTGGAAGGTAAGTATGTTGAAGTGGATGGATAATGAAGGGGGGGAAGGAGGGGTAGTAGTGACATTCCGTTTCCGGAAACAGTCACTGGATGACTAGCAAATGTCCTTGGGGTGGTCACATGACTGTCCCAGCAATATGGGCAAGTATACAAGTTTGATTAATTGTTATTTAGAAATTAGGAGGGTGTTTAATTTAAAATTAGTGTAGGGATTTCCAGTTATCACGGACAACCCCATTAACCATATTATGTGAATGCAGTAGATAGGGGCAGCAAGGACTGACAGACATGATGTTTTCAACTCTACCTGGATACCTTGGAATGCATTTTGCTTTTCACAGGACTTGTCTGTGGTTGTCCGAGGGTCTAATGACCTAACCTAAGCTGGTTGGCAGAGACTATCTTTATGGTGAGATACCTCCAGGTACCTAGATCGGTGTTTCACAAACCGTCAATGGCCAAGCTGTATTATTTTTGTGCTACCCTAATAAAATACAAAGTACAGTGAGATATATACATTAATACAAAGTGTGAACCTTGTTACAATCAATAAGCATTTTCTGCTTTTCCACTTCTAACAAAGAAAATCTGTTACAAAATTTTGTTCACATAATGCAGCTACTTGGGGAAAAGTGCATCATACAAAATCATATAGAATAATTGGGATCAAAGTCTAATATAAGGTTTTTGTGATGTGTGAACATATCCTTAGGGGAGAAATAAAGATTTAATGGATGGTCTAATGGGCATGCCATGATCTAACCTTGAGCTACTACTACCTGAGAGAAGACGCCTCAGGGACACTAGGTGAAGTAAACCTAAAGATGTAATTACACCTTCTCTCCGGAGAGACCCAATTATACTGACATGATGAAGAACACAACACACTACATGAGAACACAAAGCA
This sequence comes from Leptodactylus fuscus, assembly GCF_031893055.1. Lineage (NCBI taxonomy): Eukaryota > Metazoa > Chordata > Amphibia > Anura > Leptodactylidae > Leptodactylus > Leptodactylus fuscus. The sequence goes on from NC_134269.1 coordinate 130,827,649, forward strand.
AATATTAGCTTTTAATTACTGTATAATCATTTTATGGGAATTGTATCTATAATTCTACTTGGCAGGTAGTAAAAACATTGCAGTATTGTGTATGTAAAACTGCCATCTGCTGGTGAATTCTGTAAACTGCAAGACAATAATGTTAAGCAGTAGCACTCCAGTATTATGAGCAAGTTACATGGCTTAATAAAAGTTCCCATATCCATCCATCTATTACAACCTACAGACCTTGGTCTTCCAAAAAAAGCAAAGCTTATTCCACTTCTAAAGCCACAGGGTCGATGTAGCCAAGGTGCCAGAATATCAGGAACACGCAGCAGTGGTCACATACAAGACCATAATTAGAAGTATAGAATACTTGGACAGAGCAGCCATGTCCAGCTCAAAACAAAACAGTAAGTGCTATAACTGTACTATGCCGGTTTATAACAACATACAATTATGGCAAGACCTAAGAGGTAACACAGATGCTGGCTGCACTGTCTTCTTAAGAATTTCTGTCGTGGCCTGAGGAAGGCAAAATACATTTTACTTGGCTAAGGATGTGGCAATTTCAGCAATATATTTTCTTTGGACTGCAGGTAAATTCTACTTAATAGAATAACAAAACATTCTTATAGGTCCCGTTAGTCCTAGTGCTGTTTTCTGGATGCCAATTTCTTCCCAAGTGGCATGTAGGTAGTCTGGGGAGTGCCCGCCAGTAGAAGAGTGTACCCTGCTTGACGGTGGAGGCCTACAATCTGGACTAAATGCTGACATGTTGGAGCCACAGATACCCTAGTTTTTGCTTTAATTGGGCCCTTTGGTCTGACTATGTTGACCACATAGGAGGTCTCTCCGCCCCCGATAGTTTCATTTTGAAAGGTGTTCTCAGGGAGAGTTGACACCAGTACCCGGTCTCCGCTTTAGGCAATCCAGCAGGTTTCCATTTTCTGCCTCGAGAAACTGGACAGAGGATGGAAACCCGGCAGTTAGTTATCAAACCCATTCACTTGAATGTGTTTGCAAAGTGACCGCCCGTGAGCATCTTGTGCCTCTACGCAGCGAAAGTTTTTTTTTTGTTTTTTTTTTAACCAGACACAAAGTCCTGCATATCCGAATGTGTCCAGTTAACTGACTGCTGGGTTTCCGTACCCTGTCCAGTTTCTCAGGCAGGAGACGGAAACCAGCCGGATTGCCTAAAGCGGAGACCGGGTGCAAGTGTGAACCCGCCCTTAAACATATTATGCTGTGTTCCCTACAATTACTTTCTATGTTACTTTAACCCCTTAGTGACCAGCCTGTTTTGGACCTTAATGACCAAGCCAAATTTTTGAAATTTGCCCTGTGTGACTTTATCAATGAATAATTCTGTAACAGTATATTGCATCCAAGCGATTCTGATATTGTTTTTTCGTGACATGTTGTACTTTACTGAGAAGGTAAAATTAGACTGATATAACTTGTGTAAATTTATTAAAAAAACCTGAAAATGCTGAAAATTTTGAAAATTTTTCAATGTTTTCCATTTTTAGCTGCGATATCTCACATATACACAATAATACAGGGCAAAAAAGTTAGTAGTTATATATTTCCAAATGTTCCTTTTGTGTTTCAAGCATATTTGAGATAATTTTAGCATATTTGAGTAACTTAGACAATTTACAAGTTTATAAGCAAATTTTGGAAATTTTGAGTGTGTGATTTTTTCCTGTACCAAGCTATGTTTGCAGACAGGAATAGGTGGCATAATGACAGAAACTCCCATTAAATGACCCAATTTGGAAAACTAGACCCCTTCAGGTATTCTTTGAGGGGTATAGTGAGCATTTTGATCAAACAAATATTGTTTTGCAAGAATTATTACAAATGATGAAAAAAATTTCATTTTCATTTTCTTCAAATATGTGTCATATTAAAGCCAGTTTTTTTTGCACACAACACATCAAAAAGAAGAAACACACCCCAAAATATATCACCCCACTTCTCCCGTGTTAAAAAATGTTCACTTTGTGGCCTTAGTCCTATATACGCACGTACAGTAGGGCCTAAGAGGTAGGGAGGGCCAAATGGATTTCAAAGCACAAATTTTGCTTGCAGATATTTTATGTCCATTGCACATTCAAACAAGATTTGAGTTACCAAAGCAATTGAAAACACCCATAAATGACACCATTTTATAAACTAGACCCCTTAGGGTATTCATTGAGGGGTATAGAGAGTACTTTGACCCTATAAGTTTTGAGAAAATTTGCGTCAAACAAAAAAAATTTCATATTTTTTACACAAGTGTCATTTTATAGGCCGTTTTTTTTGCACATAACACAAGAAAATGAAGAAAAACACCCCAAAATAGATGACCCCATTTCTCCCGTGGTCAAAAATGTACACTTTGTGGCCTTAATCCCATGTACGGACGCACAGTAGGGCCCAAAAAGAAGGGAGCACCAACTGGATTTCAAGACACAATTTTTGCTTCTAAATGTTTCAGGCCCATTGCGCATTCAAACAAGATTTGAGTTACCAAAACAATTGAAAACCCCAATAAATGACATAATTTTATAAACTAGACCCCTTGAGGTATTCATTGAGGGGTATAGTGAGTATTTTGACCCCATAGGTTTTAAAAGAATTTGCGTCAAACAAAAAATTCTCATATTTTTTACACAAAAGAGTAATTTTAAAGGCAGTTTTTTTGCACATAACACATGAAAATAAAGAAAAACACCCCAAAATAGATGGCCCCATTTCTCCCGTGTTCAAAAATGTACACTTTGTGGCCTTAATTCTATGTACGGACGCACGGTAGGGCCCAAAAAGAAGGGATCACCAACTGGATTTCAAGACTCAAATTTTGCTTGCAGATATTTCAGGCCCATTGCACATTCAAACAAGATTTGAGATACCAAAACAATTGAAACCCCCCATAAATGACCCCATTTTATAAACTAGACCCCTTAAGGTATTCATTGAGGGGTATAGTGAACATTTTGACCCTATAGCCGTTTCACAGATTTTACTAACTTAGGGATGTGTAGGTTAAAAATTAGTAAAATGTCCCTTTATCCCCAAAGTTTTCATTTTCACAAGGGGTTAAAGGAGAGAAAGCCCCCCACAGTTTGTTACACAATTTCTCCTGAACACGGCAATACCCCATATGTGGCCATAATCTGCTGTATGGGGACATGGTGGGGCTCAGAATGGAATGAGCGCTATTTGGATTTTGGAGGGCAGATGTTGCTGGAATAGTTTTCAGGTGCCATGTCACATTTGCTGAACCCCTAAAGTACCAATACAATGGAAACCCCTCAAATGTGACTCCATTTTAAAAACTACACCCATCAAGGAATGTATCAAGGGGTATTATCATTTTGAGCCTAAAAATGCTTCCCAAAAATTAATGTACAAAATGAAAATTGAAATTTTTAAAGAAATATGCCATTTCGGTGCCCAATACGTTGCACCCACTTTGTGTTGTCAGAGACCTGCACTCCTAAAACTATTAAGGGGCCATCCCGAGGGTCAAAAAATTATATATGTGGGTGTAAACTGCCGCTTGGGCACACAGCAGGGCTCAGAAGAGAAGGAGCAGTGCGCTTTTTAGCTATTGGGGTACAGTGTTAGAGGGACTTTCGGGGCGCCATGTTGCTTTTGCAGAGCCCTGAAGGTGCCAGTAAACTGGAATTCGCCAAGAAGTGACCCCATTTTGTAGGGGAAATTTTAGGGTCTCGGCAAATATGACATGGTGTCCAAAAACCAACAATCTAAATCTGCACTCCAAAAGCACATAGCGCTCCTTCACATCTGCGCCCTGCTGTGTACCCAAATGGCGGTGTATGCCCACATGTATGACACTGGTGTACCCCGGATAACAGACTTAATGCCATATGTAGGTAGAAAGGCTGTTTGGACACAGCCGGGCACAGAAGGAAAGGAGCGCTATATTGGTTTTTGGAGCACAGTTTGGTTTTAGGACACCATGCCACTTTTGCAAAGCCCCTGAAGTGGAATCTGCAGACATCTCACCCCATTTTGGACACTACCCCACTGATGGCATTTATCAAGCGGTGTAGCGAGCATTTTAACCCTTGAGGGTTGCATTTATTTGGTTTCCAGAAATGAAATTGCGGCTGATAATGAGAAGTTAAAAATGAAGTTTTCCAGAGATTCGCCATTTCAGTATCTGATATGTTGTGCCCAACTTATGTCAGCAGAGATACACACTCCAAACACTGTTAAGTGGGTATCCCGGGCATAACAGCTTTCAGAGCGTTCATCTCTGATACGAGTCGGACACAATATATTACGCACTGAAATGACCGATTCTTGGAAAAATTGTCATTTTCACTTCTCACAATCAGCTTTGTATTCATTTATGGATAATATGTTATAGCAACACTTGGGGGTTAAAAATGCTCTCTGTACCCCTGGATAAATCCTTCAGGGGTGTAGTTTCCAAAATAAGGTCACATATCAGGGGATTCCACTTTACTGGCGCTTCAGCTCTGCAAAAGTGTCATGGCATCCAAAAACCAAACCGTCTGCGCTCCAAAAACCCAATAACCCTTCTTTTCCCTTCTGTGTCCGGCTGTGCCCTAATATCAGTTTATACCCACATATGACATTACGTCCGTTATCCTGGGTACACCAGTGTCATACATGTGGCATAAACTGCAGTTTGGGCGCACAGCAGGGCGCAGAAGGGAAGGAGCGCTATGCGACTTTTAGAGTACAGATTCAGATGTTTGGTATCCGGACGCCATGTCATGTTTGTAGAGCCTATAACGTACCAGAAAACTGGATTCCCCAAAGGAGTCACCCCATTTTGAAAACTGCACCCCTGAAAGAATATATCAGGGGGTGTAGTGAGTATTAGTACCCCGGACGTGATTGCAGAGGGGATGGCGAAGAGGGAATATATAAGCGGTGTGGAGGACATTGCAAACACCAAATTCCCTACTATGTCCCATGATTGGGGGAGTCACTCTGGGGTCACTTAGGGGGTCACTTCCGGTGTCTTTTCCCTCGTAAGCTGTAAATCTGGGGTGTCCCCTGATATCCGCTTGCACAGCTTATATATTCCCTACCTGACGCAGCCAGTTGTATTCTAATGATTTGGCGATTTTGGGGTTGTTTGTCTTCACATTACTAGATGCTATATTTTCTTTATTTTTCTGGTGACATGGCCATATAAGGGCTTGTTGTTTGCGGGATGAGATGCATTTTGTAATGACACCATTTTTGGGTGCCTACAACTTATTGAATACATTTTATTAACCCTTTTTTGCAGGATTTTTTAAAGAAAAATCAATCCTGGCATTGCATTCTACCTTTTAAATTTTTCGCCATGCAGCGTACAATATAAGTAACATGTTCCCTTTATTCTGCGGGTCGGTACGGTTACGGCGATACCTCATTTATAGTATTTTTTTATGCGATACTAATTCTGTAGAATAAAAACACATTTAGGGACATAAATCAATGTTTTTTGCATCGCCATCTTCTGAGAAGCGTAACATTTTTATTTTTTGGTTGACAGTGTTGGTTGTGGGCTTATTTTTTTGCGGGACAATGTGCGCTTTTTATTGGTACTGTTGTGGGGTGTATATGACTTTTTGATCACTTTTTATAGCATATTTTGTAAGGTGAGATGGCGAAAAATCACTACTTCCGGCGGGTTTTTTCCGGGGTTTTTTTTTCGACATTCACCGTATACATTAAATATTGTTGGAGTTTTATTGTTCAGATTGTTACGGACGCGACGATACCAAATATGTATTGTTTTTATTAAGTTTTAGGTTTTTTTTTAATATAATTCATTTTTTATAGAAAAAAGGAAATTTTGGGGCTTTATAAGTTTATTCATGTTTATCAGACACTTTATTTATTTTTCACTTTTTATTTTTTACTTTTACACTTTTTACTTTAGGACACTTGGATTAGTGATGCTTTGATAAAAGCATCACTAATTCTCTATTAGACGCTGCAGGACACAGCTCTCAGTGTCTTGCAGCGTCTGGAGGAAGTCAGACGCAGGGGCTGCCTGCATCTGACTTCCTCTTAAAGCGGCAGGATCAACCAGGTATTGGGGGTCTTTTGGAGCTTGGGGTCACTGGCCAGACCCCAGGCTCCATGTTAGAGACATCGGCACCCCTCGATCTCGCCGCGGGGGGTGCCGATTCGGCCGGCACCGTCACGGAACCGCTTCAGTTCCGTGATCATATTTGATCACGGAACTGAAGGGGTTAAAAAACCCCGATCGGAGCCCCCTCCGATGGGGGGTAATGGAGCAGGGTCTTAGCTGTCAGATACAGCTAAGATCTGCTCCAATTACATCGGCACTGACAGGGAATCCTTCCCTGACTGCCCGACGTAATTTTACTATAGGGCAGTCAGGAAGGACCTGTCAGTGCCGACGTAATTTTACTATGGGCCGGTCGTTAAGGGGTTAATGAGCTATGTGATGTTCAGTCCTCTTCCCCTCAATTTCCCTTACTTTTTTGTTGGTTCCACCCTTGGCAGCAGAGACCAAACCTAAAGCACATCCCCAAATTACTTTTCCCTCATTTTCATATGAATAATTCACATGCAAATAGGGCAAAAGCTGAATAATAGGCAGAGGCATATTTGGAACTGTAGAATCACCTCTACAAGGCATTGGGATTAGGGTTATAACCATTTTACTGCAAATGCCCCTGTGATCGCATGTAAACTGATTTGACATCATGTATGTACAATTTTGGACAAGTGCTAGCATGCTGACAAGGTAGTCATGTGATTATTTTACTGACCCTTATTAAGACACTAGAGTGCAAATATTGCGTTATTATAACTGAATATACCTTATAGAGAGTCCAGAAATAAAGGATAGCTTCAGGAATTTATCTGCCAATAGAGGAAAATGGAAAGGGGGCCTCACAAAGGAACATTTATAGATTTCACAGGAGATAGACAATATAGCCACATACTGTTGGTAAGATAGTGTTTTACAGAATTCAGCTATTTCATACACAAAATGGTGTAGTACAGAACTAAAGCTTGCACAGCATTCGCTCATACATTTCTGGAAAGTAAAAGGTGCAAGGACCTTTTGGCTTTTTTCATTTGTCTAAATGAAAAAAAAAAAAAAAAAGAGAACTTGAGACAGGATTGCTAAAATTTGGAGCTGTGGTGAATAGGTCAAGATATAATATTGTGCATGCAGAAGTGATAAGTATATGTCTGCAGGTACCGAACATTTATTTTAAGAAAGTTGGAAGATACAGTATGTGGGTATAGGGGAGTAATAGGACTTATAACTCAGGTTTAATTGTTTTTGTTAAAAGCATAAATAGCAGTGAAAGGGTTAAAGTATAGGGTTGCCTATACTCTTCATCAAGGCTTGGTTTGCATGGATGCACAGAATTGAAGAGATCTACCACTGTCCCTTTAACATGTGAGCAAAGTGAAATGAAAATCACGAACTAGTTTTCTACCAAGGCTACTGCTTGTGATAAGAGAAAGTGTTTATTCATAGAGATTTCTATGTATGAATATAGGGGATATCAATGTAGCTGTCCACATTTTAGACTGGCAGCGTATGATGCCACATGATGTTTGGCTGATGGCTTGAAAGTGATTGCAGTACATAAAACCTAAATGCTACTACTACCAAACAGTAGTTATAGAGATAATGTTCCTAAACTTCATAATGCTGCTGTAGGCGGCAGTCGGTTTCAGTGATTAACCTGCTATAAACCTTCCCTGTGTATTCCCAGCCTGAATCCAGTTTGAGGCTGAAGCCCCACGTTGCGAAAATGCAGCGTTTTTGCCACAGCGGAAACATCACGGCAGAAAAGGCTGCATTTTACAGTACCTCCAAAGCGAGCTGGATTCTGGCTAATCCCATCCAGGCATTAAAAAATTCAGCAGCGGAAGAGATTTAATTTTTAAAAATGCCCATGTTGATACGTAGAGCCTTGGCCTGAAGGGGATTTCCAGGCACAGATATTGGAGGCTCATCCTTAGAATAGGTCATCAATTGAAGACTGGCAGGGGTCCAACACCTGGGACCCCACTGATCAGCTGTTTGAAAAGACTGCAGTATTTGGGTGAAAGCTGCGGCCTCTTTACTAAAACAATGTAGTGTAACAAAATTCAACAGTTCTAGGTATCCGTTTCAAAAAAAGTTTAGCAATAGCAAAGCAATCCAGAAGAAATTGGTGATTCAACCTTTATCAGATACAAATACTGCTTGCTGGGTTCATACCAGCGCCTGAACTCTGTTTTCAGGTTTCCATCTTCTGCATGCAGAAAACAGAAACCTGTCATGCCAAGTCTGGCCGTGAGCACCGGTGAGCGTTTTGAGCTCACCGCGAAGAAACCGTTTTGTTTTTTTTTTTGTTTTTTTTTTTAAACCAGACACAGAGTACTGCATGTCCGACTGTGTCCGGTTTTAAAAAAAAAAACGGTTTCGCCGCAGAGCACATAAAACGCTCACCGGCACTCATGGCCGGAAACTTTTCAAGCCCATTCAAATGAATGGGATTGAAACATGCCGGCAGGTTTCCGTCTCCTGCCCCTGTTTAGTGCAGGAAACTGAAACCTGCAGAACGGAGTACGGGCGCAGATGTGAACAAGCCCATTCTACAGGTATATATTCTTGGCATATATTCATGGCTACCCCCATTGTAGTGTGCACATTGTAAACCGAAGGATAGTTCATTGTTCATAACAGCCTATAAAACTCTTAAGTTTCTGACATTTTGCACTGACACAATATTCAATAAGATTTAGAAAAGAACAATATACTTACTCCCTTCCCACGTACAATGTAAGAGATTTAAAGCTCCCTCTACCCTTTTCCAGTGTTGAAGGTGAAAGAAAGCATATGCTATTGCTTCACTGTCCCCTCTCTTCAGAATGTGTTCAGGGGGAAGGATTAAACTTTTCATTTCAAGAAGGTACTATAATACAAAAGAAGAGATACAGATATGTTACGAATATCTCATACAAATTCACATTATACACCACTTCTACCATAGAATCTGCAGGAAAATTGGAATTAACTACATGCAGATCTACAACCCTTGACAAAGCTGTAAGTGGGAGAGACGATACATGTGGGGCGTTCCTTCACGGTTTAGCCTGAAGGACTCCATTTACTTATTCCTTCAAGCCTAGGTGTTTTTATTTTACCTGTGTTTATACTTACTAAATAAGACAGTCATTTATGGGATAGGACTGAAGTTAAATACTTTTTGGATAGGATTTGTATTTTATACTCATTAGATATTGATTACATTTATTTATAGGCAGGGGCATCCATTGATGCGCTTATAATGGGCTAGCACATTATGTGAGCATTGTTACTTCTTGATACATTTTCCTTGTATATGTCTTAGGGATTGTTAGCATATGTTTAGATTGATCCTGAGACTTATCTTGTCTGGCTATAGGGTTCTGACCCCTTGATAGTTTGTGTGTGGTCAGTATCTAAGTGTTTCTATCATTATTGATCTATTACAGAGTTTGTAATACAGATTCATATTATGGAGGATGTGAGTTCCTTTGTTGTGTACCTTCAATTATGTTGTACATAGATGGGAAGGTTATATATAGCCTAATTTTGGAGAGAAGAAATTAACCCTATGCCATTTTATAGAATGTTACAGACAAACTTCCTCTGGCTTTAGGGAAGCCATGAAATGCTAATTTAGGAGATCTGGGTGTTGTAAGTGTCTGCATTCCAGCCACATTACTGCCATCTCAAACCCACCTAAATATTAGAAAGCATAAAATGCAATATCAACATAATGTTAGTTTACAGATAAACCCAGTGTGATTGGCGGACATACTTTTGGCACATGTGGATTAAACTCCACTGCTCTGTGAATTGCTTCTACAGCATTCATTTCTGCTGTGCTGAGCCCTCGCCGTGATGCGGCTTCTGGGGAGAATCTGGAAATAAAATATAAAAAAAAAAAAAAAAAAAAAAAAAAAAAACCATCAATACAATGAACAAACACTTTGTAAATACTTTACATTTTCCTGCTAAGGACATAAGAACCACACAATATATACACTTTATTGTATTTTTAGGACATAATACCCTATCTATTCTGCTGAGAATAAAGCTCAGTGCAGCTAGAGCAGGGTAGCTGTATTATGTACTGCTCCAAGTTGTCACTATATGCCCAAGTTACTGGCACAGAAATTGTTCTAGTATATAGAAAATAAACCAGACCATGCAATCTCTTTCTCACCTCACACCTCACGGCTAACTCCAGAGCTGTACTTGGCAGGCAGACACCACAGGGAAAGCTGTGACAACCATTGCCCTGCCCTCCCAAGCTGGAGTCGCTGTGTAGGGAGGAAAGATGTTGCAGGTACTGGTCGATCTACAGGACAAAAAGAATGAAAACAAAAATTACTTGCACTTTCATGAGCGCACACATTGAACAGCATGCTGTCTCACAATACTGGCTACGGCTACCCTGAAACTACACTGTGGACACTTCTAGGTACCTGCTGTTTATACAGTTTTTTTTTTTTTTTTTTTACCTGGCATGAGCGATGCCATGTATTCCCTGCACTTTGGGATCAATATGGATTTTACCTTTTCATGTGGAAAGGTTAATACCTTACCTCCTGCTTAAAAAAAATATATATACACAAAAGGGAAAAAAAAAAAAAACAGACACTGACACAAAAGAGCGACATTGCTTCATCAGAAGATTTTGTTTGGTCTCTCAATGTCACCGTTTCCTCAGCTGCCATATTCAGTATGGATTTTTAGTTCTATCCATTCTAATAGACGCCATACAACAATAATCATATGGCGAATACAAAAGCCTAGAGAACCCAGCAATCCATGCATTAAAAAGTGTGCAGAAATAGCTTTGTGCAAAAGCAGAACATTCTAGTGAAGAGTATGTGTGGCCATTGGGGGACTCCGTCTCACATTCTGCTTAAAGGGGCTCTAACATTGGGAAAAGTCATTTTTAGCTAAGCACATCCTTGCATAGCCTTTAGAAAGGCTATTCCACACTTACCTTTTGTATGTAAATTGCCTTAGTGGTCTTTGAATAAGTCCGTTTTTATTCAGGTGCTAATTAGCCTTCTCCGTGCAGCGGCAGTGTCTGCTATGAGACCAGAGAGATGAGTCATTAGCACAGCAGCCTTTCTGCTCTCATACACAGAGAATAGAAGGTGCACACAGACACTTCCGATGCACTGGGAAGGTTAATTAGCATATGAATAAAAACAGACTTATTCAAAAACTACTGAGGCAATTTACATACAAAAGGTGTGTGGAATAGTCTTTCTAAAGGCTATGCAAGTATGTGCTTAGCTAAAAATGACTTCTCAATGAAAGAGCCCCTTTAAAATATGCAGAGAGATACAAAGTGTTACCCAATGCTAAAAAGGAGGTACAGCTTAATATATTTTTCTTCATTGGCGTTTATCGATCATTCTGTTACTGAACATGGAGCCTACAGTGCCTTGCAAAAGTATTCATACCCCTTGAACTTTTTCACATGTCACCTTACAAATCACAAGCTTAAATGTATTTCATTGAGATTTTTAAGTAATAGACCAACACAAAGTAGCAGATAATTGTGAAGTGGGAGGAAAATGATACCTGGTTTTCAAAATTTTAATCAAATTAAAAAAAAAAAAAAAAAAAAAAAAAAAAATCTGAAAAGTGATGTGCAAAAATATTCAGCCCCCATATCAATACTTTGTAGAGCCACCTTTCCTTGCAATTACAGCTGCAAGTCTTTTGGTGTGTGTCTTTACCAGCTTACCCATTCTTCTTTGCAAAATAGCTCATGCTCAGCCAGATTGGGTGGAGAGCATCTTAAAAGCAATTGTCTTGACTTGCCACAGATGCTCAATGGGATTTAGGTCTGGACCTTGACTGGGCCATTCTAACACAAATATTCTTTGATCTAAACCATTCCACTGTAGCCATCGTTGTATGTTCAGGGTCACTGTCTTGTTGGAAGGTGAATCTCCTTCCAAGTCTTAAGTCTTTTGCAGCGTCCAAAAGGTTTTCTTCCAAGATTGCCCTGTATTTAATTCCATCGATCTTCCCATCAACTCTTCAACAGAAAAAGGGAAGCTGGTCAAAGTATCCCCACAGCATGATGCCGCCACCAACACCATGTATCGCGGATGGAGTGTTCAGGGCAATGATTGTCGTTACTTTTCCGCCACTCATAGTATTTTGCTTCTTCCACATGTTTGCTGTGTCCCCTATATGGCTTGTGGCAAGCTGCAAACTGCACTTATGTCTTTCTTTCAAGAGTGTTTTTCTTCTTGCCACTCTTCCATAAAGGCCAGACTGAGTGTATGACTTATAGTCGCCCTGTGGACAGTGTCTACCAAAGCTGGGGATTTCTGTGGCTCCTCCAGAGTGACCATAGGCCTCTTGGCTGCTTCTCTGACCAGTGCTCTCTTTGCTTAATCTGTCAGTTTAGGTGGATGGCCAAGTCTTTGTAAGTTTGCAGTTGCAGAATACTTTTTCAATTTTTGGATTGAACAGTGCTTGTTGGGATGCTTTTATAACCTAATGTCACTTTAAACTGCTCTACAACTTTTTTTTCTCTGACCTGGTAAGCTCCTTGGTCTTTATGATGCTGTTTGTTCACTAGTGTTCTCTAACAAACCACTGAGACCTTCACAGAACAGGTGTATTTATACGGAGACTAAATTACACATAGCTGAACTCTAACTACTTAGACTTCTGAAGGCAATTTATTGCACTGGATTTTATTTAGTGGTATCAGAGTACAGGGGGCTGAATACTTTTGCATGTCACATTTTTCAGATTTTTACTTGATTAAAATTTTGAAAGCCATGTACCATTTTCATTCCACTTCACAATTATCTGCTACTTTGTGTTGGTCTATCACTTAAAATCTCAATGAAAAATACATTTAAGTTTGTGATTGTAAGGTGACAAAATGTGATAGTTCAAAATATTTTTGCAATCCACTGTAAGAGCAAGTGGCCATCTAAAATGGAGACTCTGCCATGTAGTGTTCTGAGGATAGACGACAAAAGTCAAATATATTCCAGTGACCAAGTCATTCCCTGTACAGTACATAGGGAGCCACTGAAGTTTTGGGTAAATAGAAAAAAAAACTTACTTGTCTGATACTGCTCGCGCTTTCAGCAGTGCAGCCGTATAACATATAGTGGCAGACTTTGGTAAACTGATATCTGCAGGCAGAAAAGAAATTAATGCAGGAATTACAAACTAGCAAGTGATCACATTTATCATACTATATCCCAGCCATGTGGCAGGATTTACTGTGGACCTACATGTATAAACGTGTGTGTGTGTGTGTATTTTTTTTTTTTTTTTTTTATTTGCTAGTGTGTTAAACCAAATACCTGAAAACAAAGGTCCCCATGTTTTTGTTTGTTTTGTTTTTTTCAATTCCCTATCACTTCAGGAAGATCGCACAGATTAATATAAAGAGGACCTTTCACCATCGGCAACAAAGCCAACTCTTTACACCATTTAACAGCTTATGGAATGTTTTCCATACTAGAGTTGGAATGTTTTCTCTAGCCTCTATTGTTCATGAGAAATCAATGCTGTTACTTATGGTGCCAAGATCTGCTATTTAGTTTCTCTATTGTCAGGAGAGCAATGTCAGATAGGAGTAGGCAAGGGGTGCGATTCTGAGCTCTGACACTGTCAGCTATGTAATTTGTATATCCAGTCTTATATTATCAATGTGATGTATAACCCAAATGAAAAGTGTCAGTGTGAACCTAGCTTAAAGTATTAACAAATATAAAAGTGTATAAGGATGTGAGTGTGCAAAAAAACAAAAAAAAAAAACAAAACCTGTGAACTCACCATCATACTTTGCTAAAACGGCTTGTACATCTGCGTATGCCTGCAGCTCTAGCAAAGCTTCTAACAAGTTCTCATGAATATTGAACATACTCAGCAGTGGAAACTCCTTCATTAACTAGAAGAAATGAGAGAGCAAAAACACTGGCTTTAGTCATATACACAGGAGCATTACTCCACAGGGCAGAGATGCATCCAAAAACCTAGCCAATTACTATGATAGACACTCCCAGAAAATCATATGAGAAACCGTCTATTAATCAGAAACGCACAATTCAATTTTATACATTATCAATTTTCAATGGTCTAATGAAAAAGGGCATAGTTCAAGCTGCTAAAACATAGCTTTACTGTTTATATTAATGTCTTCCCCAAATGTAGCAATGTGGTTTAGGCACAGTACATAAGCTAATAGAAGGGTCTCGTACTTACATCCCTCATCATCTTCACAGCTTCCCTTGTTCTTCCTAGCTTTCGTGCACACATTGCTAGTCTTCTTTTGATGTACACCAAAACATTTGTGTCTCGTCCTGAAACAATACAAGTGTAAATCAGACCTATATAGCCAAAGGAATAACTTGAAGCTCCTGGGCCCTAAAGCAAAATCTTTAAAGGGGCCCCTAACTACATCATGCCTTTTAGAATAGTGGTACATTTAATGTGGCAGACAGACCTTTTGGGTCTCCTCAGTGGCCAGGGCCCAGTAGCAACTAACCCCTGAATTCTGTGTCTTTGGGTAATTATTTTAATGCAGAATAATAATAATAATAATAATAATAATAATAAAAATAAATAATAATCTCACGGTGCTGAGCTTCATATTGAGTGCCATGGTGCTGTAATTGTTGGCTTCGTCGGTAGCACCCTTCCCCAGCCTTCAGTGCCTGCTTAAACAGCTTCTCTGCCTCTACAATGGTCGTTGCCTCTTCTTCAGCCAGCAGAATAAATGCAGTGGCACATCTGTACTCCAAACAAAAGAAAAGCAGGACATTATATTTTGTATGGGTCTCTTAATGCACATCAGGTAGATGTACGGGGTCAGGGTCCGTTCACATGATGTAACGCACCGTTGATTCTGACACAAACTCATGTCAGAGTCAGCGCTGCAAAACAGAATCCCATTGACTACAAGGGGTTCCGTTTAGCGCTCGTAACAAGTCAATGGGATTCTGTTTTGCAGTGTTGACTGACACGAGTTTACATGTCAGAATCAACAGCACGTTACATCGTATGAGGGGACCCTCAACGTGCGATGGAGCTTATACTGGCTCTCTACTTTAAGGGCCCCTTCACACGGCGTAAGCGTGTCGCTCATTTAAACGATATACACGCGCTTCCCATTGAAATCAGCTCTGTTTTGAAGCGCCACACTCGGACACGTGTGTAAACGAGCAGCACACTTATGCCGTATGAAGGGGCCCTAAGAAGTTCCAGGAAGCAAACATGAGGAGTTTGTTCGGTATATGTGCAGTGACAGTGGTCTTTAACACACACCTTTTACTTCAATATATAACCATAGCATTGTTAGACCAAGTTATAGTTGTGACAAAGGTTTGTTGGGACTAAGTATATACAAGGCCACTATATTTTACTGTATTACCATGCTGAGAACATCCGTGCGACAATCCTGTTTATGTAATGTAGCAGAGCAGAGTACTTTGTTGCGGATACTTCTCTTTCTGAATAATTTCTGTTTGTTTTTTTTTCCAAAGAGTTAGCAAAAATCTAATTTAATAGATGCATTTTATTTATTATTTTTACCAGACCAGTATCCTTGCAGCAGACTCTGTTTGGTTACCACAGGAGTGTGGTTACACAACTCTGCACACAGTAATTGTGGCATAAATGTAGAGTGATCACTTAGTTTTAAGAAATGCATTCAGTCTCCTTGGTGGTTAAATATGGCTACTCACTCGTTTAATTCTAGTGCTTCATGTGCTGCAGAAATTCTGGCTTGTGGGTTTCTTTCTCGCCATGCTTTTTGCATTACTGTTTACCAAATAAGAAGAAGAAAAAAAAAATGTCATCACATACTGGATTCTGAAGGAAAGCCTCCAGTGACACTAAAGCCATGTCAACTAAAGCAGGATACAGCGGCACACACAAACTAATTTGATTTACAGGCAATGTGATATTTTATTACTTGTAAGACATTACTACGGTGCAGCGACTGGCTCTTGCTCAGACTTCTTTATAAATGACTGACAGCCAAGGTCACTCAGAAGCAGTAAGGCTCCTCATTTACTAAAAACAATGATTGAATTCCTAAGAAAAGAAATCTGCAACAAACTAAAGGTATGCATCTAGTTAATTCTAGAATATCAGGAATTAAAAATTAAAGTGGTTCTCCAGTTTCAGAAGAATGTTTAAGAAAAGTTTTCAATATTATCTCTCCATTAATGCCTCATGGTTTTCTAGGTCTCTGCTTGCTGCCATTCATTCTGACCAGTCCAGGGTCATGTGATGGACAAAGCTCACCTTGTAACAAGCCATGCACCAGTGTGTACATCACATGACCATGGACTGATTTTTATCCACTGGAAGTAAGCAAAATGAATGACCGCAAACAAAGATCTAGAGAATGGTGAGGAATTAATACAGAAAGTATTTTGGATTATTTAAAAGGGGTTTTCCAGCCCTAAAATTTTCATACTGATAACCTATCCCATGATCCATCTGGCTCAGACAGCCAAGCCCCAGGCAGATCAGCTATTCCAGCAGCCTCCGCGTGGTAGAAGATGCTAATGGACAGAGACTGCGTGCAGCACCACCCCTATTCAGTGCTTCCAGGGGATTTGCAGCTCTGCTGTGGATAGGCGACCTATCCATGGACTGTGGATAGGTCATCAGTATGAGAAATTAGTTAGCAACCTTTAATGCCAGTTTCTTGTATTCCTCATAGGATGAGAGCAACAGACATTAAGACCGATGCAGATAGAGAAAGTCTGGTGTCCATCAGCATTCATCTTTATCTAAATACATGACCGAAGTTTTCTTCTTTTCTGATGGAAGAGTCTTGCATGTAGAAAAGCTCCAGTCTCGTTTTTTTTACATTAGCATAAATGGAAATGGAGGCGGGGCTGTAGAGGTATATCACTCTACTACTGTTAATGTCTGTTGCAATCATTCTATGAGAGATGAGAGCAATGGACATTCATAATGGTAGTGTGAACATCCCCTAACTTTTCATTATACAAACAATAACATTTGTCTCAATATATGACTGAAACTGGACAACACCTTTAATAATTTTATTTGATGCCGGATGTAGAGTCCGTACTTTTTTCCCCTGACTCCAGCCAAAATTGTTCCAGTCTCTGACTTCACCGCCATGTGGCAATCTTTAGAGATTTAGGCCGGGTTCACACGGAGTATTCTGGCTTGTCATTTGGTACGTAGACGCCGCGGGAGGATTTGCGGGCCGTATACGCTCCCATTGTTTTCAATAGGAGCCGGTACCGTACACGCGGCGCTATTTTGCGGCTGCCGCAAAATCACGACTGCAAAATAGCGCCGCGTGTACGAGACCAGCTCCCATTGAAAACAATGGGAGCGTATACGGCCCGCAAATCCTCCCGCGGCGTCTACGTACCAAATGACGAGCCAGAATACTCTGTGTGAACCCGGCCTTATTCAGATAGTACAGGCAACAGAGTGCTTTACATAGCTTTCTGCCACCACAGTGTGCATTACAAGAGCATGTGGAAGGCAAAGACAAGTGGGTGAGGAAGTCAGTGCTCTCAGTTCTAGAGAAGGGAGATGGAGTCCCTGCTCTCAGAATTAATGAGGAGGCAAACAGAGTCCAGCTGTGACTACTGAGAAGGTGGGGGGGGGGGGGGGGGGGGTGGCGGGAACAAAAATGGAAGACAAGTAGTTGCTAGTTGCTTTGCATTTGCTGGATTTTGTCAATACTAAGAGTCCCAATGCACAATCTGATAAGCAGGACTATTACCAACAACAAGAACTTCTAGGGAAGCCTGTTGCCAATAACTGCCCTTTCTAATGGAGCTGTCAATTATCTGCAGGTTACCAATGAGTGAATGTTTGCTAGTCGGCTCATTGAATCCTTTATGCAGGATAAAAGATGCAGCGTATCGGTAGAATCTCACCATGTATAATCCAGGCAATAATGCCTATAATGCTACAGAATAGGGGAGAAGCAAACACAGATGAGAGCTTGCCACCCACATTCAGTTTGTATCGGCCAATGTTAGCTAGTGCTGATGTGTTTCTGATCAGCACTCCTGCTGGCCCAGGTCTGGCCATCTAATATAGCCTTAAAAGAATTATACAAATATATTTTGCCAAGCAGAAATTATTCCAATGTAACTTCTTCACTGCTCTAAAAGGTTTGTTCTTTGCTACTACTATAGTTGGAAAAACTGGTAACGCTGCTTTCCGTTATTACAGAGTTATGATCACAGATACTGTAAAATGCTAGTAAACTCTCGTATTTTGTTTATTTGCAACACTCAGTGCAGTTCTTACTCGCATCTGCTGGTCTCATGTGATCTGTGTCACATGTGAAGAAGGTCTGGTGGTCCTGGGCTGAAAGATTCATATCATAATATGTTAACGGTTCCCGTCCTGTCACCCATGTGTATCTGTAATACAATGAAAGGAGAACTATTAAATATACACTTGTAAATGTCCAACAATTCACAATATATAGATGCAGCAGTCACTTATGGACATCATGTTAAACATGCATTTGGAGGAAAAAAATTATATATATATATATATATATATATATATATATATATATATATATATATATATATATATATATATATTCTGGAGGATGAGGCCAATGCTGTGAGGGGGTCATCTTAAATGGCCGTATCTCCAGTTTTATACCCCCTAGAACAATGTCTGGAGTCATTAAAAAAAAAAAAAAAATTTTTTTTATATATATATATATATATATATATATATATATATATATATATATATATATATATATATATATATATATATAATCAATCAGCTTGATATGCTACCCAAGATCACTGTTCTAGCTACTTAAAAAAATGGGAATATCACCATCTGAAAACACAGTAGGGAACAGACAGTATCTTATCTCACTTTTATATACCATCAGAATCATTGCTTGAAGTGTAAAAAAAAAACAAACCACAATTGCAACTATTTAAAGAGACCCCCTTCCCAACCTCAGACGTACTATATACTGAAAGGCAGGAATTGTTAATGCAATGCGGGACTGTGATGGCAGTGTGATGCTAAACGTTTCATCTGTAGCATCCTTACTGTAGACACAGAGGAGTAGGCAGCTGGCAGACATCTCTCAAGGAACAGATATTTCAACAACATGACTTTTGAGGTTGCTTCAAAGCACATTAGTTTTTGGATTCCACAAACATATCTAATGTGCATGGTCAGCTATGGTGTTATACAGTAATACATGTTTTCTTGTACATTACACATGGACTTGAAGTCTAATTGATCTATGAATGGAAAAACACTATAAAAGTAACATACTTGCTTTTAGTTTTTACATGTTTTTGAGACAGAGAATTGTACTTTTACAATCCACCATTAATATGGTGCTGACTTTTGTAACCCCTTCAAATTCACCAGGACCTATGAATGGTGCACAGGTTTGATTCCTTGAATTGATTTGAGAGTGACACAGAGGGTAAATTAAAAAAAATTCTAGACTTTAAAATCTAATTTCAAGTCCTGCATGTGTTAGGAACAAGCATTTGATCACATCTTACTATGTACATAACCAATAGAGAGAACAAAAAATTCCAAATGTTTTTTTATTTTAATTTTTAAAATCTTAAAGTGAAAATGTTTTATTGTTCAGAGATTCAGATTGCATTCACTGCAATGTTTTATGCTTTTCTTTTTAACATGCTACATATCCAAACATGACAAGGCATAACATTTCTCAACAATATACAGTAATGCAGCATGTCAAACTCATTTTCACCCAGGGCCACATCAGCCTCATGGTTGTCTTCAAAGTAATTCTGCAACTGTATAAATGTAGTTATGTGTAGTTAGTTACATTTATAGCCCATTGAAGGCAACCATAAGGCTGATGTTAATATGTTGTTAATACACACAGGTAGTAGTGTCCTAAATATCTCCCTTCACAGGAAACATTCGCCCCATAAGAAATTGTGTCCCATTTGTCCCCCCACAGACATATTGGTAACCCCCCCACCCTAAATTACAATACAAACAGTCCAGGCCACACAACTCTGGTGAATTTCATAATTGCCTTTTTTTTCCTGCAAAGCACTGATGTGGCTCCCAGCTGTACACCTCTTCTATTGTCCTCCCGATTATTGTGTCACTTGCACTATGGTCCCGGAAGCGATACCATAAAGCGGGAGTGAGCATGGATGGCAGGACATTAAAAGAAGCACACGGTCAAGAGTATATCAGAGCTTTGCAGGGAAAAGTAGTAAATATGAAATTCTCTACACCTGGAAACAGTAGTGTGGCAAGAGGGCTCATGAGACTACTGGTTTACTACTGAACCCACACGGTATATGCCTCTTTAGGGTGCATTCACACTACGTTTCCTGAAGCTTATTCTGAACGTAAAACACGTTCAGAATAAGCGGCGTATAAAGCAGCTCCATTCATTTCTATGGGAGCCGGCATACGAACGCTCCCCATAGAAATGAATGGGCTGCTTCTTTCACTGTGAGCAGTCCCATTGAAGTGAATGGGAAGTGCCGGCGTGTACTGCTCGGCATGAGCAGAGCTTGCCGTATACGCCGGCACTTCCCATTCACTTCAATGGGACTGCTCGTAGTGAAAGAAGCAGCCCATTCATTTCTATGGGGAGCGCTCGTATGCCGGCTGCCATAGAAATGAATGGAGCTGCTTTATACGCCGCTTATTCTGAACGTGTTTTACGTTCAGAATAAGCTTCAGGAAACGTAGTGTGAATGCACCCTTACACAGTATATGCCCCCCTCATTTTTTTGACCCCCACACAGTATATGACCCCTTTTTTGCCTCCATACAGTATATGTCAGGCCAGAAGAGGCAGATAATTTGCTCACCTATCCACGCTGCCACTTCCAGGGCACACTGTAGCCAACACTGCAGAACACCAGGACATGCCTCAGCTCGCTTCACTGCAGGGATGGCCCTGGGCCACAAGACACAAGGCTGCAGGCCTTATGTCTGACACAGGTGTTGTAGTGCTCTACTAGATAACCACATAACTAAGTTTACTGTCATGAATGCTTATTGTGATAAAATTGCATGCTTCTTTGCATTTATTTAAAAGGGGTGACTAACATCTGTTTAAGTCTATGTCCTGAATCTAACCAAATACTTCACATTTTCAGGAATAAGTCAATGTATACTGTGTATACATTAAGCTTTAATGAAAGCTTAGGTAGCTTATCTGTATAATGTATAAAAAATTTTAGTTCCACAGACACCTTATTAAAGCAAGAAAAACTGTACAATGCGCATTTTAATGACAGAAAACAGAATATGTGAATATATTTTAGTTCTACAAATTCACAGAACAAAAGTGAATATTTATGATGTGGGTGAAGCTCAGCGAATTGTTTGCAGTGTTGTCAGAGCTACTGTCATTTTGACAGGTGCAGAGAATGTCTTGTATTACACAGCACCGCACAGACAACCCCATACAGCTTGGGAAATTGTAATAAATAAGACTGAATGAGCCATTACCTTTGTAATGTGCTGGATTTACCAAGTCCCCCAATGACTTAGGCTAGCAATGAGATTTACTTCTGCCAGTATATTCTTTAGAGGCAAGTCCCAGGTTTAGCTGATCATTTTGTCATTTCCCTTCTCCAATCTCCAGCAGAACTCTGCTCTAATAAACTCGATTTATCAGGTCAATTAGGATTGAGAAAGCCTCTTAAAGGGGTTGGCCACTTTCAGATCAATATTAAGAGACAAATGTTATTGTTTGTACAATAAAAAGATATACAGTTTTCCAATATACTTTCTGTATCAATTTCTCACAGTTTTCTAGATCTCTGCTTGTTGTTATTCATTCTGTTACTTCTATTGGATAAAACTCTGTCCATGGTCATGTGATGTACGGTCCATGGTCATGTGATGAGGACACAGGTGCACAGCTGATTACCAGGCAGATGTCTGATTACTGTGCTGTCACTATAACGAGCGGCACCTGTGTGCTCATCACATGACCATGGACTGTAAATCACATGACCATAGTCAGACTTTTATCCTCTAGAAGTAACAGTATTGGTATTTTCTGCTGTAACTCTAAAAACTGGCACCCCGAATAGGTATCTGACCTGCACTAGTAGGTCAATATAATCAAAAAGTTTGTGTAGAGCAGTTCAGTGAGTGTTTATTCATTTCAAGAACTTGCCTGTTATACTCTGCTCCTCGAAACAAGTTTAATGGATTTCGCCAAACTTTACATTCTGTGAAATGGAAAAAAAAACCTCAGGTAAATAAAACATTTATAATGAATCATTAAGAGGGAACCAGTTATATCAAGCACTCTAGTCATGTTAAGTCCGATATGTCAGGAGCATGTTCTAGAACCGGATTTGCTGAGTAAATGTGATTGAATATGAGACCCATATCAGTGTTTGCACTCTACTCCATAGGATAAGGAGTGCATACCAGGCAGGGCCGCACCTCTAATGAGGCGATGTGAGGCAGCCGCCTCAGGGCGGCAGTTTGGGAGGGGGCGGCAGCCACGGGACTTTTTTTTTTTTTTTTAACCTAAAACAGTATTAAAGTTAAAGGACCTTTGATGATGTCATCAAAGGTCCTTTTGAAATTCGGCATCTATCCAGGGTCTGCGTTAGAAGGGGGGGGGCTGCTGATCGCTGTTTGTAAAAGTTTCCCTGCACACATCAGCTTGCTGTGCCATCCCTCCCCCTCAGAGTGTGAGGGGAGAAGTCTCTTGCGATGTCACAGCTTACTCCACTGCCAGGCAGAGCTGCACAGGACTTTCCTCCATGTCCAGCAATTCAGCCAAAGGTAAGTATATATTCTTGGATAAAATATGTGTATATGTGTTTTCATTATGTGTCTTATATACTGTGTGAGTCCCGTATGTGTGTAGATAGGTGTGTGTGTTGTATATGAATGTATCTGTGTGAGTAGATGGGTATATAATGTAAGTATATACAACTCTCTCTCTTTACTGGTATGTTATAAAAACGGGATGGGGGGGGGGTGTCCTTTAAAGAATGAGTAGCAGTGGCCCCCTGCAACCACTATTATACTCCACAGCGGCTATGGAGCACAATAGAGTTGGGCGGGCAACTATGGGGCGGGCCGCTGTGGGACATAATATATATAGATGCACACCTTCCCACTGCTACCTGATGCGGACGATCAAAAGAAAAACCGGTCAGTCCGGAGGGGGTGGGACTACTTTTGATCGACCGCCTCAGGCAGCAGAGGGGCTAGGTTCACCACTGATACCAGGAAAGCTAACAGTGCACTGATTTCAGTGCTCTGTCGGCTCCCTAGCGGTATAGAATACCGCACATCGATTAGGACATGAAAGGTCCTCTTTGATGTATCTGTATTACTGAGCTTTATTCACCTTATTTCGCCTCTGAATGTTCCCTCTGGCTGGTCACGTAATCTGCAGAGTAACCCACCAATTCCCACACCATCACTTTTACTACACACATCTATGAGAATCTGGACATTCTGTTCTCATGAACTTTTTGCTTAGTGTGTGAATTGTCAGGTCAGTAGGCTACTCACCTGACCAACCAGGGGGACTACCTGAGGGCTGAAAAAGGTGAATGAAGCGCCTGGTGAGTGAGTGCATTGTACACTTTACACTAGTATGCCATGTACCATTGTAATATATATTGCTAGAGCAGGGTTTAAATTTAGCATCTAACAATGATGGAAGTGTTATTAAATGGCACAAAACTATCTGTGGGTTCACCAGTCCAAGACAGGCACAAGTGAATAATGCATCTAAACAGTTTATTGTTGTTTTGACCGTTTTTGTTATATACTTTATTACCCTATATAAATTACTTTTTATTATAAAACAGGCTGTAACGTTCACCTAACAGAGCTGTTGCTAAGGGGAGTCTGTACACAGTTATATTATAAAAACGCAGAGATGACGCTTTTACCAAAAGGGAGGATCACTTTGTGGATTCATCTTCAGTTTTGTACCACCTAGAAAAATGGTTCTGGTATCATAAGAGAAAGATTTTCAGCTTTCATATGCCAGACTTTAATAACTAGCTCTAACAGAATCACTAATATAAGAGATATCACCAATTAAAAACACATTAGGGAATGTGATTTTATATGCAGCATGATCTGCTACATATTAAGTTGAAATCCCCAACTGTGGGGGGCGTGGCCTGACCGAGTAAGATGGCGGACGCATCTCTGTGAAGCTCCGACTAGTGTGAACCAGAAGGCCGCTATAACAGCAGATACCAGTCGCCAAAATGGTGAGAACAGGCAGAGATAGATCCAGAGACCCTCCGAGCACGCCTAAGACTCTGAAACTGCACGGAGACCTGCAGCGTTTTGCCAGAAAGAAGACCTCCGTTTCACCCAGGCCTTCTCCCAAGATGGCGCCGGCGTCCTCGGCCGCACGGGACATCATGGGAGACTCAGATGGAGAAAGCGAGACGGAGGGGGCTCCGACTGATGAGGGTGAAGTACTACTTACTCGTACTTTTTTTCAGAAAACACTGGCCAGTGCACTTTCGCCAATATTACTTGAATTGAAGGAGATGCGAGCAGACATGGTAACAGCCGGTCTCAGGCTAACTGCCTTGGAGAAAGCATATACCTCTGTGCAATCACATGCAGACTCTGTAAATGACCATCTTAGGTATCATGGAGATTTATTGGATAAATCAATGTCGCTCATTGAAGATCAAGAGAACAGGAGTAGAAGGCGTAATATTAGATTGAAGGACTTACCTGAGTCGGTTGAGGCGGACTCCCTCCACCAGGTGGCGATGTCCTTGTTTTCGGATCTTTTGGGCCCTGAACGCGCCGAGAAAATAGTGATAGAAAGGATTCACCGAGCAGTGCGTCCAAAACCCCGTCAAGGTGAGCCCCCACGGGACGTTATATGCGGCCTTCTGTCGTATGTTGATACTAGTGCTATATTGACCGCGGCTCGAGAGAAAGACCGCATGGAAATAGAAGGACATGAGATCTCCATTTTTCAAGATGTGGCGCCTTCTATTTTGGCTAAGAGGAGATTGCTGAGACCCTTGCTGGAAGTGCTCCGTGCTAGGGGAATCAAGTATGCTTGGCTGTATCCTTTTGGTCTAGCTATACTACATGGTAATAAGCGTGTTACTGTTCATTCACCTGTTGACCTCCCACAAGTTTGGACTTTGCTAGACATAGATCCATTAGAGATTCCATCATGGCTACCATCTAGCAATCTGGACTTACCACCTCAATTACCTCCTCTGGATCTGGGAGCTCAAAAACACCGTACTCCGAAAGCAAGGAAAAATATTTTGAAACATAGGCAGAGCCTACTATGAGAATCCTACACCCCATTGTTCCTGTGAGTGCCTACTATCTCCATCCACATTGGACATATTTTGAACTGTGGGATACTAGAATACTGGTTCAAACCTTCATACGTAATGGAACCTTAGTTCCTTTTGGTTCCTAGACATTAGGAATTTGTTTTTTCCTTCAATTGTGCTCATCATAGTTTGCTGAGATTCGAATTTGCTATATGCCTTATATAGTTTAAAATAATGCACTGTTCTCTGTTGAGTTCTCGCCTAGCTTATAGTTTTCTTTTTTTGACACATGTGTACCGACTGAATAAGTATCTTTATTCACATTTTCTTTCCACTGGATAATGGCGGCTGCCTGAGTTCACGTCCGATCAGGATATATTTTGACCCCTGAGTTTGTTACGATCTGCTGTAATTTGATTGTAGTAGTGTACAAAACTACTCATAGTTCATTTTACTTATTGATAGTAGTGTCCTACAAAACTGCTTTATTGCGAAATTTGTTTGTTGCAATTTCTCTAACCCCTATATCTCTCTAACCCCCTTTCAAGACTACCCTCCTCCCCTCTTATCCCTTTTTTTTTTTCTACATTTCTTTCTCCCCCCCCCCCCCCTTTTTTTTTTTATTTTGTATTTCTTTATTAGGAATTAAAGAGGGCTCAATCCCATTGCCATGGCTCCTTGTGTCGACGCCAGGAAGCCAGCTCTAAATTCTTCGATGCCATCGTTTAAGTTCACATCCTTTAATGTGAATGGACTTAATTCGCCGAACAGACGTCATTGGCTTCTGAGTATGGCGAAGAAGCTAGATGCAGATGTCCTGTTCTTGCAGGAAACGCACTATAAGCAAGGTAACATTCCTAAATTGCCTAAATCACCTTATGACCAATGGTATTACTCTTGCCACTCTTCTTCTTCTTCAAAAGGAGTAGCAATAGCAATTAAACACACCCTACCATTTACCTGTAAACAACAGTTGAGAGATGCTGAGGGTAGATTTATCTTTATCAAAGGAGTGTTAGCGTCTAGACCTGTCACTTTCGCATCTATCTACACTCCAAATACTTCTCAAGCCCAATGGCTTTCTGCCACTTTGCAAACCCTTTCTCAATTTATGGAAGGTGATGTAGTACTCGGCGGAGATATAAATGTAACTTTAGATCCTTTATTAGATTCCTCCTCTGGGAAGTCGCATTTGTCATATAAGGTACTGGGTTGTATCCAAAAACAGTTACAAAATCTGAACTTGATTGACTCATGGAGATCCCTGCACCCCACTCAGAAGGATTATTCTTTCTTCTCTTTCCCTCACCAGACGTACCAACGTTTAGACTATATTTTTTGTTCCAAGTCCTTGTTGCCTATGGTGACACATTCTTCCATCTCATGCATTAGCGTCTCTGATCATGCCCCGATCTCGACTACTATACGACTCCCTGAAATGACACCGAGAGCCTGGAATTGGAGACTTAATGAAACATTGCTAAGCCACAGGGAAGTCAGGGACTCTGTAGCAACAGCGTTAAGTGACTTTTTTGTTAGAAATGAAACTCCTGAGACCCCCCCCTTCCTTATCCTGGGAAGCCCATAAATCCTTTGTTAGAGGACTTTTGATCGCTAAAGCCACTGCAAAAAAGAAAGAAAAACAACAGACAGTGGACTCCCTCTTGTCCCAAATTTATATACTAGAGAGGCTACATAAACGTTCGTCAGCTACGGCTTCACATGCTGATCTAATAGCACTGCGAGAAAAGTTGAAAGCGGTTCTGAACCAATCTTCGGCTAAACAACTCCTTTATTCTAAGGTGAAATTGTATTCACATGGAAATAAAGGAGGTAAGCTTATGTCAGCTATGCTAAAAAAGGAGAGAGCGAAATCCTATATAGCTTCTATAAGAAATTCTGCTGGAACACTAGATAGTGACACTGAGAATATAGCTAAATCATTCCATTCTTATTACTCTGCCTTGTATAACTTGGGACAAGAGGAGTCTACGTTGCCCTTACAGGAAAAACAACACAAAATACAGGAGTTTAAGTCATTTAACTCTTCCGAAATTGACAGAGGAAGAATGTTCCTCTCTTCTTGCCCCCATATCTGAAGAGGAAGTCTGGAAGACTATTCGTAGTTTTCCAGCAGGCAAAAGCCCCGGACCCGATGGGCTCCCGATTTTGTAC
This sequence comes from Leptodactylus fuscus, assembly GCF_031893055.1. Lineage (NCBI taxonomy): Eukaryota > Metazoa > Chordata > Amphibia > Anura > Leptodactylidae > Leptodactylus > Leptodactylus fuscus. The sequence goes on from NC_134269.1 coordinate 130,855,156, forward strand.
TATACCACCTTTCAAGCTCAGCTTCTTCCCCCTCTTACTAGGTTTTGTAATGCCTTATTAGAAGGACGCCCCATGCAGAGACAAACACAAGAAGCCCATATAACTTTAATTCATAAAGAGGGCAGAGATCCGACGTCTTGTAGTAACTATAGACCTATATCTCTACTGAATAATGATTTGAAAATTTGGGCAAAGTTGCTTGCTTTGCGGTTCAGAGATGTCATGCCCAAACTCCTTCATTGCGAACAGTCAGGTTTTGTAAAGGGTAGGGAGGGGAAAGACAATACTATTAGTCTTCTCCATGCCATAGATTTGGCCCAGTCCACTCGGTCTCCTTTAGTACTACTTGGAGTTGATGCGGAAAAAGCATTTGACCGAGTGGACTGGACCTATATGGAAGCTTCATTAAAGGCTTTTGGCTTTCCTTCACGACTTGTTACAGCTGTATTTACGTTATACTCCCAACCCCATGCCAGGATTAAAGTTAATGGTGCCCTCTCAGATTATTTTAACATATCCAATGGTACGAGGCAGGGTTGCCCCCTGTCCCCATCCCTATTCATACTAACGCTGGAGACAATGCTGCAAGCAGTAAGGCAACACCCTGATATTCATGGTTTCCATGCATATGGCAAAACAGTGTCGTCTGTAGCATTTGCAGACGATGTTCTGTTTCTAGTTTCAAATCCAGAAGTTGGTCTCCCAGTACTCACAGATATATTACATTATTATGGCTCTCTATCCAACTATAGGATCAATGTCTCTAAATCAGAGATACTGAACATCTCTCTGCCTCAAAGCGAAGCATCCATATTAGAAGCCTCCTCTCCATATCTGTGGAAACGACAAACAATAAAATACTTAGGTGTTAACCTCCCTAGTTCTTTAGACTTGGTTTATGAAAAAAACTATGTCCCTTTGCTTGTAGAGATCAAGCGTCTTCTCAAATCTTATGACTTCCCGTACCTGTCCTGGCTAGGCAGGAGAAACCTTCTCCAAACGTATATCTTACCTAAGATACTTTACCTTATACAGATGTTGCCTATATCTCCGCCGACATCCTACTTTCTCTCCTTGAAAAGAATGTTCACTGCTTTCATTTGGTCCCATAGGCCTCCGAGACTAGCTTATCAGACACTGGTTAGGAATAAATCTGAAGGTGGCATAGCCGCCCCTGACGTGCTGAAATATTATAACGCCATTCAGTTAAACAGGTGGCTTTCTTATCTCTCCCCCATTGAAAGATGATACATGTTCGACTTGGTCTAAAGGTGTGCATGGCACAAATTTTCTTAGGTATTTATGGACTGTAGACGCAAATACCCTGAAAAAGCAAAATTTTGACCCTTTACTAAAAGGGCCATGCGAAACCTGGCTTCGACACAAGGTAGCTCTCTTCTCCCCCCTCCCCCTTAACACCAGCTATTGTAATACCTTATATAGTTTTGCCACATGGCACACACAATATGGATTTTTGGAATCTGTTGGAGGGACTTACGCTGCGAGATTTGATAGAAAATGGAAAACCACTTTCTTTTCATAAGCTACAATCTTTATTGATGCCAAAACGTTTGAATTTTTTTACACTATGCGCACTTCCAAATGATTATTCAGAAACTTACATTGGACGCTCCCTCTAAGAGGGCGCTAACACCATTTGAAACTATATTAAACTCTGCTGATCCCATAAAACGTTCTATCTCGAAGTATAAGTCCATTCTCTACAATTCTAGCTCCCCTTCCAAACCTCTCTATATCTCCTCTTGGGAGAAAGAATTAAATGTTAAATTGACAGAGGAAGATACAGCTTTGATCCTCAGAAACTCCAATGGTTTTTCTACATGCGTAAGGCAGCAAGAACTGCATTTTAAAGTTCTTTCTCGTTGGTATAAAACACCAGAATGGCTTCGACATAGGAAACTTTCTGACACTGACTTATGCTGGAGATGTAAAAAACAAACGGGATCCATGCTTCATATCTGGTGGACATGTGACCTCATACAGGTCTACTGGAAAGATATTCAGTCCCAGATCAATCGCATTTTGAAGTCGAATTATGTGCTGACTCCAGAATTTGTTCTCTTGTCGAAGCCATTATCCCCAGGTGTTAAATTGAAAGAAAATCTTTTGACTCATCTTGTAGAAGGAGCTAAACAATTGATACCGCTCTATTGGTTGAAATCTGACATTCCATCTGTAGCTTTGTGGCTCGAAAAAATGCATCAAATCGCTAGATTTGAAGAACTAATCAGTTGGAAGGAGAGATCCCATGACAAATATCTCAAAATTTGGGCACCCTGGTGGAAATCCCTTTCGCTCTGATTTTGTTGGATGTATTTACGCTGTCATGATATATCCCCATTCTGTCATCCTAAACCCTTTTCTTTACTTCCCTCTCTCTTCCCCCACCCATCTCCCCTCCCCCCAGTTTATGTTTGGTGTGTGCTCATTGTGGGACACATCTTGACTTTATTGCTAGTTTTCTGATTCTTACCGTAATGAAGCAGACATGGACGCAACTAGGCTGTATATTGTCTTTATTGTTTTCTTATATCTACATGAAAACGACTTAACGGCTTATTCCATCCTTACCTTACATGGTTTTGTACGTAATTTTTTGTAACTAATCTGTTTGAATTGTTACTACTTATCTTGTACTGTTCATAAGAGATGTAAAATACATAAAAAATTTCAATAAAATAAGATTTAAAAGAAAAGAAAAGAAATCCCCAACTGTGAAAGCTGAGAATATCATCTTCCTTATGATACCAGAATCATTTAGGTGCTACCATCTGAAATAAAACCATAGATACAGATGTTTGAAGTGACTATCCACCTAAAAGCTTTAGCTCTATGTACTACATTGAGTACATGTGTATGGACAGACTCTTGACAAGGCTTAGTAAGTGCATCGATAATTGGAACTATTAAAAAAGTTCTTATAGATTAAAAAAAAAAAAGTATATTACCATGAAGTACACACACACTTTACACAATAATCAACCCCTCCAAAAAAACAACAAAAAAAACACCACAACATAATATAAGTGTCATTGAATTGGGAGTAACGCTAGGCTCACACTAGCATTCAAGTTTCCAACCCTCGGGTCCCCATGGACACCTGAAAAAGGGAAACCCTAAGTGGAATGGATAGCAGAGTCTCATACGGAGACTCAAACACGAGTGTGAACCTAGCGTTACACTGTTCAACGGTCCTTCAAAAAAAATAAATAAAATATATATATATATATATATATATATATATATATATATATATATATATATATATATATATATATATATATATAATTATATATATATATATATATATATATATATAATAATAATGTTAATTTGCAGAAATGTACCTTTGCAAACATTAAATTTCCACTCTGTCATCTTAAATCAGCATTGATTAAACAGATGTCTATTATAAAAGTCTTTGTGACACCATTTAGATATTTAATCCATGGAGTACTTAACGTGTGTAAAAATAGGAGTCTGCAGCCAGTGGCATATTTTGTACATGTGGGAAATATTTCATTAAACCATATACAATATTAAGCTACAAGCCCGATCATACCTGAAACACTCTGTCGACTAGAATCAGCATCCCCGTTACTTGTGTTCGAGTTACTTGGTGTGCTATTGTCCACTCCTCCCAACAGAGGGCGTAAGTGACTTACAGAGACTTGCTCAATAAATGATGTTCCATACTTTCGAAAATACCACCATTCAAATATCTAAAAAAGGACAAAAATAAAAAAAAAAAAAATAAGATATTAAAAGTAGCAAATAGTGATTTAGGCCTTATTCATAGATCTTATTTGTAATGCGAGTACAGCCATATTTTATACAGATGGAATTTCGGACACATTCATTTTAAATTTAATTATTCACATGTTTTTCACAGTCTAAAGAAAACAAAGACATGCTCTACTTTGATCTGTTTTTACTGATCACAGACACCTAATAAAATCTCTTGTTGCGTGAAAAATAATTGACAGCATACAGAAGTGATCACAGTTTCAGTTTTTTCACTTATCAAACTCAATAAAGTATAGAATTTTTTTTTTTTAAGAATGGTTACATTTTTACACATTTGAAAAGATGGATGAACCACTTAGACAACACAACCATACAATAAAAAAAAATAAATAAATAAAATTATATTATATATAGATATACTGTATATGACAGCACAAGTACATGGGGAAAAAAACAAAATAGAAAAACATGTAAATAATGTTTGGAGTTCAGCTCTGAAATGGAAGGCCTTGTGAACGCAGCTATAACATTGTAATGTGATTTAGTTGATGTTTTACCAACCTCCATGGAGCAGTCCAGTGTCTTGCTGCTTTACTGAAGCAGCATTGGGTTTCCCTTTGCATACGAGCAGATTGGAGGATATTGTCAAATGATACATTAGCACAAAAAGGGGCCGTCCTAACTGGACAACCTATTATTTTCTGCCCTGCTTACAGACTCTGCAGCTGTCTTTGTTTTCACATTTCAATAGCAAGCTGCATCTAATACTACACAGAAGCAGCTCTGGTTTTACACCATTCACTGCATACCTTTAAGCCATCAACCAAATGAACAAGGGAATATTGGGTCCTAAAAGAGGTAGATCATCTGATGTGTGTTCAGGACTCCCAACAAATGATGAATCCAAATACCCAATCATTTTGTCCTCAGATTAACCACTGCAAGGAGTGTCTGGCAGCAACTTTCACCCCTCTTAGTTTACTAGAAATCCACTGCTGGCCAAGTGTGAACATGTATCTGGGTAAAATAGGAATCAGCGGACAGTAATCTGTGTAAGAGCTGCTTACACCCTGCATGTAGTACACTGCCATTACAAGCACTGCCATAACTGCAAAGAAAGCTGCAGTGTCCTCATGATCCAACCCAGAGATGAACAACTTGTAGCTCAAGGGCCACTCATGGCTATCAATGTTATTCTAAGCAGACCTAGTCAACACAATACAGTAATGCTTGTCCACTTCCTGACATGGTTATCAGAAAAATGCTTTTTTTTTTTTTGACAAAGAGAAGAAAGTGCTATAATTAGACAGGAGGTCAGTTCTTACCTGTACTGGTCATAGGTATTAAAGAGGACCGTTTACTAGCTCCAACAAGTCCAGTTCTTTACATCATTTAAAGGGACTCTACCATTAAAAACCTTTTTTTCCTCGTAGACACAAAAGAATAGCCTTAAGAAAGGCTATTCTTCTCCGCACCGCCGTTCGGTATAAATCCCGGATTTCGTCGGTATGCAAAAGTTCTTTCGCAGCACTGGGGGCATCCCCAATGCTGTGAGAGAACACAATACTGTGTAAGCGGCCATTTTCTTGTTGCCGGCGGGCATGCGCAGTTAGCTTTGCCCTAAGCCCAATACCTAGAAGTTTGAAGCCAACCCCCAGAAGAAGACAGGTGAAGACTGCTTTCCTGAAGAAGATGGAGGCAGCGCTGGAGAGTTCTCTTGCAGCATTGGGGAAGCCCCCGATGCTGTTTGAGCACTGGGGCCCGCCCCCAGTGCTGGGAGAGAACTCGTTTGCATACCGGCAAAAAACTAGATTTTAAGCGAACAGTAGGGCGAGAAGAATAGCCCTTTTTAAGGCTATTCTGTCATGTCAACAAGGGGGGAGGTTTTTAATGGTAGAATCCCTATAATAGCGGCTGCTCCCAAGATTCTGACACAGTTAGAATTCTCTCTCCACTGTTTCCAAGAAATCAATGTTAGTTTTGGTGGCTGATATACAACCCGTGTTTCTCTGAAAATAAGACAGGGTCTTCTATTTATTGTCTCTGAAAAAAGGGCTAGGGCTTATTTTGGGGTTAGTTCTTATTTTTGAGGCACAGGAGCAAATCAGAATCTTTTCTGAATTGCTCTGGACAAACCTTGTAAACTAGTTAGTAAATGTAACCCTCAATTACATTCACAATGTGTGGGTCTTAAACCAACTTTCTGGCACTCTCTCTACACACTTTCTATGGCAGTGGCACTGTCCCCTCTGCCATCTACTCTCCTTTTCACTAAGGGAGAGGTGCTGTAGTAGGAGTTGCTGCGTCTGGGGGAGCAGGCAGGGGTAGCACTTGATGGCTGGTCACGTAGATAGCCAAGCCCACAGCATAGTAGTGGCACTTAGCAGGGCAAAATCCACACCCGCCCTCTGCGTCAGAAAGTAGCAGGCCACTTATCCAGGACGGTTGGAGCTATGGTAAGCCTATTCTCAGTCTCCATTACATTATGCATCGCTGAACACAGACACTAACTAGGGCTTATTTTTGGAGAAACCGGGTATTTAGGCTCTGTACTGTTAGGAGGACGTTGTCACGCAGGAGCAGACAAGGGGTGCGATTATGAGCTCAGACATTGGATGTCTCAGATTGGAGCTCTGTTCAGCGTTTTATGTAATTTACTTTATTAACATAACTTCCTTTCTTATATAAAATAGGCTGTAATATTTTCCTTAGCAACCCTCTAACTGAACTGTTACAATACAAAAGTATTTGGACTTTCTGTAGTAAATATGCAGAGATGAAACATTTTCCAGAGGGGATATGGTCACTTCAAATGGCTGTATCTCTGGTTTTATACACCTAGAAAAATGGTTCTAGTATTCAAAGAAAACTATAAAAGAACCGGAGAGATCATTACTTAAGAATACAGTTGGGAATGTGAACTCAATATGCAGCAGTTAACCAGTGATAGCTAATTATTTTATAGTTCGTACTTCAACTCTTGGCAGTATATGAAATCTGAGAAGCTCAGCTGATGCCAGAACCATTTTTCTAGTTGGTATAAAATCGGAGATACAGCTGTTTGAAGGAGACTATCCATCTTTGGAAAAATGTTTTAGCTCTATATACTACATTGAGTACATGTGTATGGACAGACTTCTGGCAATGCTTAGTAAGAGCATCGATAATTGTAACTTTACAGCCCATTTTCTTTTAAAATGACATTTGATAAATTAATAAAGTATGGTATGTTACAAAAAAGTTGACCACACACTTACTTACACAATACCAAAAGATAAAAATAAAGTAATGAAATGGGAGTTAAATGGATACGACCACAAAAGCAGAAACTTTTTATGGTCTGGGACTTATCAGGAACCCAGCCTTGATTTTCTTATTGTAGCTGGGTTATCAGGCAGGGACACTACATGTATCAGGAGACGTCCTGGCCACGATAAGGAAATCAAAGCCGATTTTTTGACCTTAGAAAGTTCTTGCATCCATGGTCGTATCCACTGGCAACTGATCAAGACAAAAACTTGTGACCACTACACTCACCGGCCACTTTATTAGATACACTTGTCCAACTGCTCGTTAACACTTAATTTCTAATCAGCCAATCACATGGCGGCAACTCAGTGCATTTAGGCATGTAGACATGGTCAAGACAATCTCCTGCAGTTCAAACCGAGCATCAGTATGGGGAAGAAAGGTGATTTGAGTGCCTTTGAACGTGGCATGGTTGTTGGTGCCAGAAGGGCTGGTCTGAGTATTTCAGAAACTGCTGATCTACTGGGATTTTCAAGCACAACCATTTCTAGGGTTTACAGAGAATGGTCCGAAAAAGAAAAAACATCCAGTGAGCGGCAGTTCTGTGGGCGGAAATGCGTTGTTGATGCCAGAGGTCAGAGGAGAATGGCCAGACTGGTTCGAGCTGATAGAAAGGCAACAGTGACTCAAATAGCCACCCGTTACAACCAAGGTAGCCAGAAGAGCACCTCTGAACGCACAGTACGTCCAACTTTGAGGCAGATGGGCTACAGCAGCAGAAGACCACACCGGGTGCCACTCCTTTCAGCTAAGAACAGGAAACTGAGGCTACAATTTGCACAAGCTCATCGACATTGGATAATTGAAGATTGGAAAAACGTTGCCTGGTCTGATGAGTCTCGATTTCTGCTGCGACATTCGGATGGTAAGGTCAGAATTTGGCGTCAACAACATGAAAGCATGGATCCATCCTGCCTTGTATCAACGGTTCAGGCTGGTGGTGGTGGTGTCATGGTGTGGGGAATATTTTCTTGGCACTCTTTGGGCCCCTTGGTACCAATTGAGCATCGTTGCAACGCCAAAGCCTACCTGACTATTGTTGCTGACCATGTCCATCCCTTTATGACCACAATGTACCCAACATCTGATGGCTACTTTCAGCAGGATAATGCGCCATGTCATAAAGCTGGAATCATCTCAGACTGGTTTCTTGAACATGACAATGAGTTCACTGTACTCCAATGGCCTCCACAGTCACCAGATCTCAATCCAATAGAGCATCTTTGGGATGTGGTGGAACGGGAGATTCGCATCATGGATGTGCAGCCGACAAATCTGCGGCAACTGTGTGATGCCATCATGTCAATATGGACCAAAATCTTTGAGGAATGCTTCCAGCACCTTGTTGAATCTATGCCACGAAGAATTGAGGCAGTTCTGAAGGCAAAAGGGGGTCCAACCCGTTACTAGCATGGTGTACCTAATAAAGTGGCCGGTGAGTGTAGATATTTAGAGAAAATCCTTAAAACTCTGCAAAATGTTTACTTATATTTTCAAAAATGTTTAACTTTTAATTATCTACAAATTTAAAAATGGTTATGTTAATGGGAATACCCCTTTAAGGGAGGCATGATTCAAGCACAAATTTTCTGGGTACCATTTGAATCTCTATGTTATGCTTTGCCCTCTTAGTCATAACTGTAATGTTTTAAAGGGATCCTATCCTTTAAACACATTTTTTTTCTCCCTAACATGTCGGAATAGCCTTAAGAAAGGCTATTCATCTCCTACCTTTCCTTTTCTTCTCCGCGCCGCCGTAAATGTAAATCTCTCTCGCAGCACTGGGGGTGGGCCCCAGCACTCAAACAGCACTGGGGGCATCCCCAATGCTGCCAGAGAGCTCTCCAGTGCCGCCTCCATCTTCTTCAGCGACGAGGTCTTCACCGCGTCTTCTTCCGGCGGCATCTTACTTCTAGGCCTCGGGCAAGCCGACTGCACATGCCCGCCGGCCACGAGAAAATGGCTGCTTCCAATACCGTGGAAGCAGCCATTTTTCTTGTGACCATGGGCATGTGCAGTCGGCTTGCCTAGGCCTAGAAGTAAGACAACGCTGTGAAGAAGATGGAGGTGGCGCTGGAGCTCTCTGGCAACCCCAGTGCTGTGAAAGAGCTTGTTTACATAGCGAAAAAAAACTGGGATTGCAGGCAAATGGTGGCGCAGAGAAGAAAAGGTAGGAGACGAATAGCCTTTCTTAAGGCTATTCCGACATGTTAGGGTGAAAAAAAGTAATGTGTTTAAAAGATAGGATGCTTTTAAAATAGTATTACACTCAGTGACATAACATATCCAGCTATAAACTGATTAGCGCCTCATTCGATTCAGATGATGAAACTCTACATGCTCCATTCTTGTTTCTTGCAACATCATCTGCAGGGAAGAGTTAGGAAGCATCCATACAGACTGTCATCTATTCCTGCCAAAGTCAGCACGTTGTAAAGAACTTGCTTTAAAAGTGTATGGGATTCCATAAAAGGACTTTTTCATTTTAGTAATTTATTCTGTATCTACATCTGCAAATTGATGGTGATCCCACTGCTAGGACCCACACCAATTGTGATGACAAGGGTGGTTTGCTTCCTGTTCTGAATGAAGAGGTGGTTGAACAGACTCACCCCTGCCCAATGCATTCCAAGTGGGATCACAGGAGAAAGTAGATTTATAGCACTTGGTTTCATTTCAATGGGACTGCTGAAGCTAGCTACCACTGCATTCAAAATGGGGCACAAAACCAGGGGACACACAACAAACTGCAACCTATCCCTTATCCAAGTCTTTAAGATAAGAACACCCTTTTGAATCAGCTTTGTCTCAAGTAATTCTTTACTGTTTTGTACCTTGCGCAGGGCTTGAGGGAGTGATGCATGATACCGGATTTTCTTTGGTGTTCTTGGAATCTTTGTGTCATGCTTTGCTCCCTCAGGTCCTGGCACCAAGTATAACTCAGTGATTCAGCTGTGCCTGGAATGTTCCAGATAAATTAACTAGTCATCTACAAGAAAAAAAAAAAAATTAAGGTGAATATAACAAACTCTGCAATATACTGTATCTTAGAGGAAAATGTGCCCATCTATTTCTACCAGCACCACCTCTGTCTTCTCACTGAGAGATCTCTCCACTGTGAAAACTGTTTAGCTAACTAACCGATCAGATTACACTGAGGACTATGGGAAGAGGAAGGGAAGAAGGAGGAGCCTGGGGACCGAGAAGCAAGCATAGAGGAATAAGCAGCTGCAGGAAATTTTAAGATTTATTTCTTACACTTTTTAAAACAGATTTTCAGTCGTATGTAGCTGGAGTGAGCATTATAGATGTGAATTAAGCTTTGGCGAGAGAGATATCTTAATCTGCTTCAGAATGCCTGGATCTTTCTGCTTTGCACTCCCTCCTCTTCCTGCTCCTCCCCCATAGGATTTTATGAACTGCAGTCTGTCTTTGGTGTAGATGGATCTCTAGCACTGAACAAAGCAGTTTGCCAGGCAGGAGATAGGGCATTTTCCTCTAATATATTACAGTTTTTTTTATATTAACCTGAGCTATTTATTTACAAGTAATATTTGACAAGTTATTTAATAGGAATTGTGAAGTTTCAGCAATTAAATGCTATGGTTTGTATAATGAACAGTTATCCAATATGCTGTCTGTCAATTCCTCATGTGAGGAATTGATACAGAAAATATATTGCAAAATTGTATAACTGGTTTTCTAGATCTCAGCTTGTTGTCATTCATTGCTTACTTCCAGTGAATAAAAATCAGTCCATGGTCAAGTGATGAACACACAGGCGTACAGGTTGTTACCTGGCATATGTCTTATTACTGTGCTGTGGCTGTAATGAGCCATGCATCTGTGTGCCTATCACATGACCATGGACTGATTTTTTATCTACTCAAAGTAAATAATGGATGACGGCAACAGAGATCTTCAAAACCATGAGAAGTTCATACACTAAGCATATTGGAATAAAGTTTCATTATATAAACTATAACATTTGTTGAAACTGGAAAACCCCTTTAAGAGACAGTAAAATAATGGACATTTTTGTAGTGTAAACAGACACAAATCATCAACATCCATTTTTATTACAGTTCTAGATGTTCTATCATCCTTTGAATAAGACATATGCAGACAAGCTCCTTTAGCTTTAAGTTACATGTATTTCCAGTGAAGTTATTTTTAGTTCTCTCAGTAGGAATGCTATCAGGAAAATTGTCCGGTCCTGATCCTGTTGACAGTCACAAATCTATTTCTGTGTTATCTAAACTGGATTAGGAACTAATAACTTGTTCCTTGATAGCATTAGCAGCTGCTTGTTTTGATGGCCACAAACTTGTGTTATTGTAACTAAACAGCATGTACAGCCTCACAGAGTCACAGTGCATGCCTTATAAACAGGAGGCTATATATGTAGGGTGGCCACAGTGTACCTCCGAAGTCAAATGTGGCTCACAGATCTCTTTCACAAGGCTCCTGGCTATTTAGCTCCATCCCAAACAAGCCTCCAACAAGCAATGAGAGAAGACAGTGTCCTAGTATTCAACACACCTGTGCTCCTCTGTTTCTTCAATATCTTACTTGGATCTCTTACTGCAGTGGCGAGGAGCAAGTGTTTTATAAGGGCACTGGTATGACACAGCTGTAAATCGCTACTCCTTTGTATATATTATGTGACCCTGGCACTACAATTATAAACAGTGTAATGCCCACTCTGCATAATTTGTCTTGTGCCCTTGTATAATTTGGTGTGGGAAGCAGTCTACTACTATTACAGCAGTCATACTCAGCCTTTTTGGTTCCAGATCACATGAATAGTACAAATAAATAAGTTATTAAATAAAGTGAAAGGAGTATGGTATAAATTCTTTTCACGGAGAAGCCATAGACAAGTTACACATACTTCCTTTACACCATTTGGATGTCTGGTGCAGAAGCCACAGCAAACAAATGTTCTGTCTGCAATTTTGCATATTACATTTATTGCCAGGAAGCATTCAGACCTCTCATTCTGGTATGCTTAATAGATGATCCCTACTTTGTTTAGTACTATGCCACTAGATAAATGTGTACTGTTGGGAAAACTAAATTTAGATTCAAATCCCCTTGTGCCTGCTCACTGTAATAGTTAAAAAGGTGATGTATAGGAAATCATCAAATATCTCTGTTCAGCAGAAAATCACTGTAAATGGAGAAAATAAAACAATTAGGTATTTTGAGCCACAGGGATCGCTCATTACTGACTGTGCTCTTCTTTGGGGAAATGTCTATTTTGCTGTAAATATCCTCAGAGAATCAATTAAACAGACATCCTTGGTATGCCTTGTAAAGCGTGCAGATAGGAGCACAAGTCTATCCAATCCACTATACACAGGGGTCATTAACAACACGTTCCTTCATAGAGCTCTAGGATTCATTGACACAATATTATTTACATAATGGCCTGCTCCCTGTACTAGTTTGGGACAAGAGAAGACCCTATACTGGACATCTAAGGGGGCGTTCACACTAGCATCGGTGTCCGACAGCTAGTGTACAATGCTAATGTCCATGTAGGGTTTAGCTGTCGGCTTGGGGAATATAAAAAAAAAAAAAAAAAATGAAAAAAAAGGACATCTTTGTAAACGGACACTTAAGGACAGACACGGATAGTAAAGGACACTACATGATGTCCCATTTAAAATAATGCAAAATGTAACGGACACAGCTAGTGTCCGATGCTAATGTCCGTGAAAGATTTTGCGCGAACATTAGCATCGGACACCAACGCTAGTGTGAACCCTGCTTAACAAATTGGTTTTTTTGTAGGACATGATTCTTTCAATGGCACCATTTTGGGGTACATATAATGTTCTAATTTATTAACATGCTGATGTCAATATAACTTTATTCTGTGCATCCGTAAGATTAGGAAAATACCAAAAAGTATATGTGTTATTTTTATACTTTTTAGCACAAAAATTAAAAAAAAAAAAAAAAAAAAAAAAAAAAAAAAGCTTCAAACTATTTTTCCCTTCACTGCAGTCAAGGATACATATCAGTTTTATATTTTCAACACTCTTTTAGACAGAGTAGAAAGCTGTTGCAGAGATGTGGATTCAAAACAGAGGAAACTTGCTTTATTAAAAGGATTCTAGGCTTTTTAATGGTCTGATCTGTTGATAGGCTATAAATATCTGATCAGTGGAAGGCTGACACCATTCTACAACAGATGACTAGAGCACAGGAGAAGTGCTGGCCTCCCCACCAACCAGATTTTCATGGCTCCTATCAATGTTTTGTAAGAGAGACAAATCCTTGAGCCGTTCCAAATTAAAGGCAGAGTCTGGGGCTTTGATATTGGGATTCACTTACTCTTCTCAGGCCAGCGACATCACATCCATTGGTCACATGGCTGTGCTCAGTCCCATTCAAATGAATGGGGTCGAGCCACAATAACAAGCACAACCGCTATACAATGTATGTTGTGCTTGGGGAGCAGCAAAGCAGAAACAGCAATCAATATCTCAGGCCCTGAAACCGCTTTAAATGTCATCAGTTTGCAATGAATTAATGTTATACAGTATACTGGCATGGCCAATTTTCATCCACATTGCAATTACATTATGTCTGCAATGAGTGGTTGTCTAAAGCATGCAGTGTATTAAAGGGGAAAAAAAAGTGAGCACAATGACCTCAATCAGAAACCAGTGTATTTAATTTTATACAAACTACCAGCAAACATCTGGCCACTGCATTTTCTCTACCATGACCTAAATCCAGTATGCGATTTCAGCCTTAGATCTGTCATGAGTCTTATGTGTAAAACCCTATCACTTATTCCTCAAAGAGGAAAGTAAACACAGCTAAGTTATCTTTGGCCACTAAACTGGTAGAGTGGTGTAATAATCTGGACAGGAGGGAAAAAAAAGCCACTGCTATAAAGAATATGAATCTCCTCAAAGTGACATAGCACCAGAGCTCTAATGAAGATTCCTCAAGGAAAAGTGAAGCATGACTATATACTCTTCCATCCTCCATGGAGATCTGACTTCATTAGTTCAAAGTGCAAAATTGCAGCACAGCTCCATAGACATCAATGAACACTGTAAATGTTTCATCCCTTACTTGCCAAATGAATCCATACAGGAGTGCAAACCACCCTGTGCAAGAAGCAGGAGAGATATGGTGTTTGCCATTTGCACTGACTATAAATTTATTAAAACAAGTTAAAATATGTTAGAAGGTTTTATTACATCTGTATTATATTTAAGTGTCAGATGTTAGAAGTTGCTTGACTCACCAGGCAAATTTCTTACTGCAGAGCAGTCAGCATATAAGGTAACAGACTGAAACACAGCTTCAATTGTCTTTTATGTAGAAAATACTGCTCTGTAAAATTCCATTAGTGAAGCTAGGGCAAAACTCATTGAAAGGGAATGCTCTAATATACAAAGCAAATAAGAATTCTACCCCCCCCCCATTTACAGTATTCCCTGTAGATTGTATTTGTTCTAAAAAAAACCCCTTTAATGAATTAATTTATAGCTGGGGTACATTAATACACGCAAACCATGGCAAACTCTTGTTATGAAAACTAAGGACAACCTGTTAAAGAAAATGAAGCACGCTCTTCTGTTTATTCAGGGGTTGGCACAGAAGTAGTAATATTGAATAGTATTCAATAATACTTCAACAATATAGATCTGTGAAAGACTAGTTTGGCTGGAACTAAATCAGCAGCATGTAAAGTAGGGCTGTATAGCTGTGAGGAATTGCAGCGCTGCTCCTGTGACTTGTATAGTAGTGCTGCACACGCTGAACATCCACTAGCTGCTTCTGGCACCCTGAGCACTCTTGCAGGTTAAATACAGTTTATCTGCAAAACACCATCTCCAATAACATTTGGTTTAAAAACCTGTGCTGATTTGTAGCAAGTCAAACATTGGTGTTTTTCAGTGGCACGGTGACTGCCACATGGACACTTACCCTTGTAGATTCTGATTTGGAGTGTGTAGTGTGTAAATTTTCCAAGTGTGTAAATTTTTCCAGTGGTATGTAGTATACATAATGCATGCATGTTCATTTTGTTACCACAACAGTGCTCCTGAATGTCCACAATTGCTTTTTTTCCCATAATGGAAACCATATTTCAAAGGGGCAATACCAACTAGCAACATTATGGCAGATCACTAGACGTCTAAGCTTGTGATTGGTAAGGGGGTTGCCTCTGGGACACACACCAATCACAAGAGCAAAGGGAGAAAGGTCCTTTCAGCTTATTCCTTGCTCCTGATAAGCTGCACAGGTAACTGCAGCAGGCCCATTTAGGTGAATGGAATAATGGCAAGTTACCTGAAAAACAGCAGAGCAGGAACACTACAGTGCAGACAAAATCTGTAAAGAGCAGCAGTCAACCAGCCTTGTATTCTGAGGATTGTGATGCCCTAATAGATAGGACCCCACTAAGCATGCCGTAAAATGGCAGACACCTTTAACAGCACAAAAGCTGAACTCGTCACATTATAATAAAAGAAACTGTTTGTTTACTTACCAAAATTAGTCCAGAGATGAGTGAGGATGTGCCAGTCAGAGCAACGTAAAATTTAGGAGTCAGCGTATTCAAAAACATACTCACTGGAAGAGAACAAAAAAATGACAAATATTAATTCTTTTACTTGTGCTATTTGTGAAGAAATTTACCAACGTCTAAACTACGACCACTAATATAATGAGTTACTAGTTGATAGTGTATATATGATTTACGATTTGGTACATCTACCATGCCTGTTCTGTTGCCAAGTTAAGGTGACCATACACATTACAGTTTAGACTCTTTTCAAACACACACACGTGTGTGTGTGTGTGTGTGTGTGTGTGTGTGTGTGTGTGTGTGTGTGTGTAAACTATTTTTATTCATAGCCATTTTGCATCCAGGATCAGTTTTCATGGATTCTCCATAGACTTGAGTCTATTACCCTATCCATGGAAATGGAAAAAATTTCCCAGCGAGTCAAAATCTACTTAAAAACAGACATGTGAATAACCACATTATAATCAACAAGTTTGAATGCGTACATAATCACTTTCCAAAATCTACATGTACAGTCAAGCTTGACATTCAAGTTAGTTTCCAGAAATTAATGAAACAAAGGAGAAATGGGATAATAGGAAGCCATAACCTATAAAATATAAGTTATATTTTATAGGTTATGGCTTCCTATTATCCCTAGTATATTTTATAGGTGAATATACCAAACCATTACATACAAAAGTAATCTAAAAATTCTGTGCAGAACAAGGCTGCTATTTGACAGATTACTTCACATGTACAGATATAATGGCTGTAACATCACAGAGCACAACTTTCCTTTTAAAACCATTTTTTTGGTATGCTGCTAGCGGCCCCATTACAATTAGGTGGGAATAACACAAGTCTTTATTAAAAAAAATAAAGTAAAAAAAAAAAAAAATTAAACACTTTAAATGCCAAGCAATACATAAGGACATAATATTGCAAAACTCTGCAACATTGAAGTTTAAAGGGGTATTCCCATGTACATAATCATATCTCTATTTGTAGATAATTAAAAGTTAAACATTTTTGTAAATATATGTAATTAAAAATTCTGCAAAGTTTTAAAGATTTTCTCAAACTCTTAGTAGTGGCAGTCTGTTTTCTTGATCAGTTGCCAATGGATACAACCACTAATGCAGAAACTTTCTATGGTCTGGAACTTTTCAAAAACCCAGCTATGATTTTCTTATTGTAGTGGGGTTATCAGGCAGGGACACTACATGTATGAGAAGATATCCTGGCTACAATAAGGAAATCATAGCTGATTTTCTGACCTTAGAAAGTTCCTACATTCATGGTCATATCCACTGGCAACCGATCAAGATAACAGACTGTGACCGCAAGATATTTAGAGAAAATCCTTAAAACTCTGCAAAGTGTTTAATTACTTATATTTTCAAAAATGTTTAACTTTTAATTATCTACAAATTTAAAAATAATTATGTTCATGGGAATACCCCTTTAAGTCTATATTCCAGTCTATGTGGTCTGCAGGTAAATGCTTTGTAAGAAGCATTGTTTCCGTTTTTCCCTCCTTCCAAAATGTATAACTTTTTTTTCTTCTTTTCTTTTAAATGTAGACTGTGAGACCACAATCTATATTTTTCCCCTATCAGTATGTCTATTGGAATATGGGAGGAAATCCACACAAACACAGGGAGAACATACAAACTCCTTGCAGATGTTTTGTCTTTGGCAGCATTCAAACCCAGGACTCCAGCGCTGCAAGCCTGCAGTTCTAACCACTGATGCAGTGTTGCCCCCTACTTTTTTATTTTTCTGTCAATTTAACTGAGAGGTTTTTTGTTTTTTTTTTATGACAACCGGAGTTTTTTTTAAACCACCGGAGTATCTTCCAACTCCGGCCTCTGTGCTGTGGTATTACAGTGCCGTACTATTATGGCGTTGATCGTTAACTATCCGCTCAGCATGATGTAATAGTACAGCGCAGAACATTGAGGTTAAAGTGAACCTTACATACTAATATGCAGGGGGAGCGGAGCAGAATGACGTATAGTTTTGTGGAAAATTAGTCAGTATATCCTGCCATTTATTCATTTCCTTGCTTAGGTGTCCAGAGGGTGGTCCCACTCAATGACTGACAAGCCTCCCTGTGCATACATAGATAACGGTCAATTGCTGAGCATGACCTCCCAATGTGACTCCTAACCTCCGTAGAACTTTATTCATTTAAATCTCCACTTATACTGTATCTTTTCAAATGATACTATGTATCAATCTGCTCAGTTCAGTCTGATCTATAACATCCTGCCTGCAGACTTATTTTGAGTGATAGCATCTACAGACCAAGTGTTTCAATTCTAATTTCATGAAGACAGATCTCACTTTGAGCTAGCATTTCCACCAATCTTTCCAGGAGTAATTTAACCTTTTCACTGTACTGTATGTAATACATCACAAATTTAAAGAAAACCTCCCAGGGTAATTTAAGACACCAAAGCACCCAGGATTTGGACAAGGGCTTAGCACTGTACGTAGCCTGGCTGTAAATATATGTGTCCGTATTGAGAGGAAAAAAATATATATATATAAATAAATAAATAATCCACAAGAAATCTCTGGCACTCCCAGTGTCTGCATAAGGGGGCGTTCACACTACGTTCAAGATTTTAGCAACGGACACTAGCTGTGTCCGTTACAATTTCCATTCATTTCAATGGGATTTCATCTGTTGTCAGTTTGTGTCCTTAAGGGTCCGTTAACAACCATGTCCGTTTTTTCAAGCGGACAGAGAAATCACACATGCAGGATTTTTTTGTCCGTTTGAAAAAACGGACAGAAAGTGTCCGTTTTTTTTATTTAACATTGAGGTCTATGGGCAACGGACATATAACGGACAGTAACTGATGGCCATCAGTTACAGTCCGTTATTTTCTGTCCGTTTATTTTCTGCACATGCTCAGAAGGCATAAACAGCAAAAAGAAAAAAAACGGACAGTATAAAAAAAACGGACACTAACTGATGCTAATGTGTTCGTTTTTTTTTTTTAACTGATCCATTAAATGATTAAATTAATCCATAAAAAAAAAAAAAAAAAAAAAAAAAAATTTAATATCAGTTAGGGAGCGTTCACACTACCGTCGGTGTCCGACATGTAGTGTCCGCTCCTAGTGTCCGCTCAAAATCTGTCACGGACACTAGCTGTGTCCGTGACACCTGTCATTCACTTGAATGGGCATCGGGTGTGTTCTTTTGCACTCCGTGCCCGTCCTTCCCTGTCCGCAAGAGAAGATGTCCGAGGGTTTTTCTGTCCGCTTGAGAAGTCGGACATCTTCTCTTGCGGACAGGGAAGGACGGGCACGGAGTGCAAAAGAACACACCCGATGCCCATTCAAGTGAATGACAGGTGTCACGGACACAGCTAGTGTCCGCTCCTAGTGTCCGTGACAGATTTTGAGCGGACACTAGGAGCGGACACTACATGTCGGACACCGACGGTAGTGTGAACGCCCCCTTAGTGTCCGTTAAGATAGGTGTCCGTTTTTTTTTTCTTTTAAACGGACACCTTCATAATGGACATCAACAGTAGTGTGAACGCCCCCTAACTGTTCAATGAAACCGAGGAAGTACACCTTGGCTTCACTGCACATGCACCCAAAGTTCGCCACTTGCGCAGTTATACTGAGGTGTACTTTTACCGGCTTCATCTAACAACTGTGCAGGGCCTGGAAGTACACACGCAAAGTATAAAGGGTGGTTTGTTTTTTTTTTTTTATTTGGGACACTAAGCCCCAACTCCATAAAGTCTTTGGAGTGGCTTAGTGTCCCAAATTGCCCTCACAGAATCACTTTATAAGCTTGCTATTGCTGGAGCATAAGAGAGAATGTCCAGAATATTATGTTAACTGCAATTTTTATGTTGATGCACTCATCTGAAGTAAAGGTGAAGCAAGAAAATATTGAAACTTTTTCTTTCAAGTTGTGTGTGTTGGTAAAGGAGGGGTATGGAGGAAGAGTTGCATATGAATTAAAGAGGACCTTTCAAGCAATCAACGCTGTTAGTAAAGAGCATAAATAGCATATCAGGCATCAAAACTGTCAGGAGGGCGGTGTCAGGCAGGATCAGACCAGGGGGTGTGATTCTGATCCTGCCTCCGATTGGAGCTCTGAATCACACACCCTATCTGACATTGCCCTTCTGGCATTAGAGCTTAAAGAGGACCTTTCATCACTTGGCTTTCTAGGGGTATATAAAACCACGTGCCCCAACAGTGCACTGAATTCAGCACACGGTCAGCTTTCACGATCTGTGCCCCAGGTGAAGAGAGCCATCGGTGTCGGCACCGTAGCTCTTCACCGTCAGAAGGGAGTTTCTGTCAGCCGGGAACGCCCCTCCTCACAGCAGCGCCTATAGCGCTGTACTGTGTGAGCTGGGAGGAAGGCCACCCCCCCCCCCCCAGTATTCGTCTATAGAAGAGTACTATGAGGAGAGGGAAGAGGCGTTCCTCTACGCTCTCACAGTACAGCGCTATAGGCGCTGCTCTGAGGAGGGGCATTCCTGACTGACTGTCAGAAACTCCCTTCTGACGGTCAAGAGCTACGGTGCCGACACTGATAGCTCTTCACCTGGGGCACAGATCATGAAAGCTGACCGTGTGCTGAATTCAGTGCACTGTTGGCTTTCTAGTGGTATATAAAAACCACATGTGCCCCAAGTGATGAAAGGTCCTCTTTAAATAGCATATAAGGCATCAAAACCAACTGCGCTTGTTGTTTAGTAATGGTGGGGGCTAAACAAGAAAATTCCAACTGTGCTGCAGTCAGTGGAACGGCACCTATTAGCAGATGCAAAGGGCTTGAGTTGGTGGAGGAGGTGAAAGGTCCTTTAAGAAAGAAAGATCATTGTCTCTTACAGTCATCTCTCTTGCTGTTCAGTGATTCCAGGGATGAGCCTCTTTTTAGGTTAATTTGTTATCTGGCACTAATGGGGTTAAGCATCAGACAGCAGCAGTAATTTTCAGCAAACCAGTTACCTCCCTACTAGGCCCCAATAACACATTTCTACTCAAACTGGCTTTCTGGATCTACAGATTTGCCTAGTCTTGTCTCTAATAGTAATGTCTGACTGGCATTTCTTGTCAACAGGTGAAAAAGTGGTCAATCGTACAGCCATGAGGAAACGTTAAAATAGAAGTTTATGGGTAATATTGTGCCTTGTGTACAATCTCATTGGAAGCAGCAATTACTGAACCCACATTCAATAGGCAATAATATTTATAAAAAAAACCAAACAAACAAAAAAAGTGGAAAATCTGTAGTCGTGGATGCATCTGTGCTGTAAACTACTGTAGGTGTGGAGAGTTTCATCCAGTGTGTCACACAAAGGTGTTATGTTGTGCTATGCATTACTTCATAGGCCACAGTCTAATCTGTTTAAAGCTGTATTAAAATGTAAGCCAATTACTAAACCACATTATCCGGGCTGATTTAAAAGGTATTTAGCAGCTTTTGTTCTAAACTCTGACAGATTTCTTTGTCTGTTTGGAGAGTTTGTTGTAAGGTCGACTTTCAGAAGTAGTCTTAAGCAGTGAAAAGTCCTGGAACAACTGTAATTGTAATGAAATTACATTAAGCTTGTAGAAAACACTCACTAGATATATGCTGGTCTCTGTACTCAGTTTGTGTGACACTTATGCTTCAAATAAAAAAAATACACACATACATCCTTGGGAGGATGGAAGATGCTCACACTAACACCAAGGACTACTCCAGGATATCCATTGGGGTGGTAATGTACAGTATGTCAGTAGTGATGCACAGTTATCCATTCTTTTAGATGAAAGACTTGTCAAAGTCTTCACATATCATAAGCTGAAGAAAGTTTTAAGCAGATAGAACAATGTGTCCGAGCATTAAATTAAAAATTCTCAAGTTATCAAATATTTATACGTTTCTACAAGCTATTGGGGCTATATTTTCCCATGATGTATGTAATACCATAAATGCAGAGAGGGTTGGTAACAGGAGAATAATGACATGTAACGACACCTAGTACTACAAGTACAGCAAATTAGCTTGTGCACTACTATCATATTTAGTTACTTATTCTGCATAAAATATGTATGGACTACAGAGTGCTAGACTTGTGTGTCCTCCAGAACAAGGCACCACCAATTTATATCACATTATAAAGCCTTGGTTCAACAGACGGATTGCTGTTTAAAGAGGTTGCACAGGATTAGAAAAACATGGCGGCTTTAGTTTAAAACAGTGCTACAGTTGTTCACTAGTTGTGCATGGTCATCATCATCATCATCATCATCATCATCATCATCATCATCATCATCGAAACCAGTAACCCCTTAAAGAGGACCTGTCACCAAGTAGAAAATGCTGAACAACATACATGCACAGTGCCACACAATGTAGTATTTCTATATTTAAAATTAATTCATCCATTCAGAAGATATGGCCCCAGGAAGTTTACACAAACAAGCTTTTATTCTCTAAGTGGGCAGGAACCTTTTTAGTTTTTCAGATAACTACAGAAGGTTCCCACCCACATCTAACAAGCCGGTGGTGAAAGGTCCACTTTAAATAGCACATAAGGTATCAAAACTAACTGCATTTGCTACTCAGGAATGGTGGGGGCTTGAGAAATAAAATTCCAACTGCGCTAGAATCAATGAAAGTGCCTATTAACATAGGTGAACTTGAATCTGTGGAGGTGGTGAAAAGTACTTTAAAATGAAAAACACCAGACTGTGCAGGGGCACGGAGAGAATCAAATGAAGCATGGAATTTAGCATTTTCTACTTGGTGACAGATCTTCTTTAATGAGACTAAATAATAACCAAGTAAAAACTATAAATAAAAGTTTACACGAGTACATTGAATAAAGTTGGGGAAAAAACAAAACAAAACCTGCAACTAGGTATTCACAGAACCATAATCTGGAGAATTAATAAATTATTTAGTGTGAACCATATATTTAAAAAATAAATGGATTAAATACATTTGATTTCTTTATTATAATGTTAACGTAGGGCTTGGCAATTAATCAAAAACCATTACCAAAAGCCAGCTACAGTAATTGACGTAAACTTGCTCACATTCCATTATTAAGATCATTTTCTGCATCCATGTCATCCCCTCTCACAAGGCCATTGGTTATATTCCATCATTAAAACAATTTTTTTGCATCCGCGTCATCCTGTCTCACGTGGTCATTGGCTAAAGGACACGTCACTAACTGTACTCTATTGCTGATATGTGAATAACCAAAATAAAAAACTTGTGGTATGCGAGCCATATAAATAGAGGCGTGGTACATAAAAAGGAGAGGGTCCTAAAATAATCATTCATGATTTGTAATCAAGGTAAAATAAATAGTAATATTTTATCTTGCCAATTCTCCATTTCACAGGTTTCTCAACAGTCTCCCTACTTTCCAATCCCGTTGGACAGGTAATGTGACTGATCAATCACTGGCTATAATGTACACGGATTTTTAATGCAGAGTGACCAGCCAACCCCAAGTCCCACCCCAGTTTGAGCAAAAAGGGTTAATGATTTTGCTTTTTTTTTTTCCTTCTGCCAAAACATGCAAGAACCTGCCTAAACATATCTGAAAAGAGCTCAGCACTCAGAGACTTCTCTTTTTGTAACCCTTTCTGATATGAAATCTGCATTTTACATTGTTCATAATTCCCCTCTTCTCCACTGTGGAATAGAAACTGTCAGCTTCTTTAAAATTAGGTCCTTGTGGAATTCATCAATTCTCAAGAACAGCCAAGGGCATAGAGTAGAACTAAATATGACAATGGAAGCTTGCAGCGTAAATGTGAGAAAGAAAAGAAAGAAAATTGCTCTTCTGTATACTGTAATTTAGCCTCTCCCTAAACTCTTTTGCATATTTCTTTTAATAAAAGAATACACAATAACTGAAGGCTGTTACGCATATAAACCCTAGAGATGAGCGAACAGTGAAATATTCGAGATTCAATATTAGTTTTGAGTAGAGCCTCAATATTCGACTACTCGATCAAATATCGAATCCCATTATAGCCTATGGGGACCGTGCGCTTTACCTGCACAGCGCTTGCAGTTGTGCTGATAAAAAGTAAGCTCCCTCGTAATAACAAGCTGCCAGCTCTCCCGACTAGCAAGGACGAGCCTGCTGCAGAACCAGTGTTGATTTGCCACAGGCTTGTCCTTGCTAGTCAGGAGAGCTGGCAGCTTGCTGTTACGAGCGAGCTTACTTTTTCTCATAGGAATGAATAGCCCAGCATTGATTGGCCAGTGTACAGCATTCGGCCAATCAACGCTGGTTGTGCCGGAGGCTCGTCTGTGAGGAGGCGGAGTCTAAGATCGGACCACAGCAGTCTCCATTCTGGTCCGATCTTAGACTCCACCTCATCACAGACGAGCCTCCGGCACAACCAGCGTTGATTGGCCGAATGCTGTACACTGGCCAATCAATGCTGGGCTATTCATTCCTATGAGAAAAAGTAAGCTCGCTCGTAACAGCAAGCTGCCAGCTCTCCTGACTAGCAGGAGATGAGCCTGCTGCAGAACCAGCGTTGATTTGCCGAATGGTATACACTGTATAGCATTCAGCTAGTCAACACTGGCTCTGAAACAAATATTTACTGCGAATAGCTAGTAGTATTCAATCGAGTACGAATATTATTAATACGTAGTATTCGATCGAATACCTACTCGATTAAATAATACTTGCTCATCTCTAATAAACCCACAAGACGGTAGGGTGGCCACCATTTATGAAGATTTCAGTGTAATGTTGTACTTTGAAAGCAAAGCAGTAAACACTTTGCCTACAAAATTATATGTCTCCCCATGTAAGGAGAGTCTGGCTACAGCTGCTGCAGCAGTAACTTAATGAAGTTATTTTAAAAGAAAAAAAAAAAAAAAAAAAATTATATTACTTTTTTTTTACTTGAGAGATTTCAGGATCAAAACAAATACCTAAAAATCTGGATGTCAAACGTATCTATACAGCAATACAATACTAGCAAGCACAGTTCTAAACTCCTGACAAAACTGTGCAGCTAAAATCATTCTAATGAAAGAATAGGTATATCTTATCAAAAGACAGAAATATACAGCAAGAATACATAGACGTAAAACAGTATTTATAGGAATAATATTCTGGCTGTGAGACAACTCACATTTTGCCCATGGGCAAACATTGTAATCTGAGAATTTGGACAGTTGCAGCATATGGCAAACCTCAGCTGACTTCCATGTAAATAGTAAGATAGACATACGATTTACAGAATATCTACTGAGCCAAGACATCTCCAACCTACCTTTACTACTTTATTAGACAGAACCATAACTCATCTGTCCCCAGAGCTCATAATATATAAATTTAGAATACTTTGAGGTTTTAGGATACTGCATTCACACGGAGTATTTTGGTTGGGAATTTGGCCAGGAAACTGACTCAAACTCCTCCTCCAAAAAAACACCTCACCATACAGTCCTATGGTGAGGCGTTTTTAGAAGGAATTTGAGTCAGTTTCCTGGCCAAAAAAAACTCAGTGTGAACACAGCTTAAAGAGGATAAATACTTTGTGGTATGACCGCTTTATCCATAGGATAGAAAAATCTGATCAGTGGGGGTCTGACTGATGAGACCCTCACTGACCCAAATAACGGCAAGGAGACCCACAGGCAGGCTAAATCGATGTGACTTGTGATCAGCACTTACATTCACTTCAACAGGATCCCAAGAGATACCTTAAGTACAGTACACGGCTATCTCCGGCATTCACACTGAAATAAACGGGCGTACCGTCTCCCACCAGTCACACCTACAATATAGCCAGACTGTGGTAAGTCTGAATATGAAGAGTGGGGGGGGGATGATGATATAATCCCTTTAATGATGCCATCTCTTCATTAGTGTGCTATAGTTATCAGCATCACATACTTTTAGAGCACCACAAATGATTGGGTATACCCATATTGGCCAAGACGCCATTATGCGGCTCCCTCCTTCTGACTGCACGTATCCTACACAGTAGAACTACCAGAGGAAAATAGCTATGGAGACAACAGAGTACAGCAAGCTACACTGCTTCCTTAATGTATGCAGTTTCCGACTATGCATGCAAGATTTCTAGTTCTTTTGTTAACTCCTAGGATGTGTACTCCATATCTTTTTTTCTCCACTGTATTTCAAAGTTAGTCCTGTGGTTTGAAGCCACATCTCATCTCTTCATACTGATAAGACAAGGGTAGAAGCTCTCTGCCTGTATGTTGGGGATGTTAAGAGGAGTGGCTTTTCAACAGCTAGGGGCGTTCACACTTGCGCCACTGTCCACCCTTTGAGTTACAGCCTGCATAGGGATGACTTGCCAGTGAACAGTAAAAAAAAAAAAAAAAATATATATTAATTTGAATGGGTCTTTTCATGTCCAACTTTGTGTCCGTGCAAAATTATAAATAATAATGTTTCAAAGCAAATGAATGAGTCTTTTGTTTTTAACTGACCACCAGCAAGCCGTCCCCTATGCAGTTTTCCAGGGACTTAGGCAGAAACCCGAAGGACGAACAGTGGCACAAGTGTGAATGCCACATAAGCCATGACCTTTGTCCATCATGGCTGACGCAAAGCCAGAAGCAAGCTGGTTAATGCTAGGTCCACACTAGCATTTGAGTCTCTATCGCCCATTCCGCTTAAAATTCAGTAGAAACCAGAAATAAACCCATTATAGTCTATGGGGTCCGTGGGTTTTCACATGTAACTGCTTTAAGTGGATAGGGTTTCCATTTTTGGGTCCCTAAGCGGACCTGAAGGACAGAAGCCCAAACGCTAGTGTGAACTTAGCATAATTTTACATTCACATCAGTGCTGGGAAGTCAGTTCTCCTGGTCTGTTGGTAGGAGAGCCAAAAAAAATTGTTAAAGGGGCTCTATCAGCAAAATCATGCTAATAGAGCCCCACATATGCATGAATAGCCTTTAAAAAGGCTATTCAGGCACCATAAATCTTATATTAACCCCCGGTCCCGTTTTTTAAATAAAAGGATAAAAACCATATATGCAAAACTTACCTGAACGTGCACCCTGGGCGGGGATAAACGATGCGACGTCAGCTTCGGGCACGCCTGCCTCTTCTGTCTTCTTGGAGTAACGCCCTCTTGCTCAGTGGCTTCTTCTCGTGAAATCCCGCACCTGTGTAGTAGCGCTTCACTCCGAATTGCTACTGCGCAGGCTCAGTCCCCGTAGACGTACGCGACAGTACTGCGCATGCGCAGTACAATCGCAAACTGCCATTAAGTGAAATGGCAAGTGATCCTGCGCAGTAGCGATTCGGAGGGAAGCACTACTACGCAGGCGCGGGATTTCACGAGAAGAAGCCGGAAGAAGACACGGAGCAAGAAGGCGTTACTCCAAGAAGTCAGAAGAGGCAAGCGTGCCCGAAGCTGACGTCGCATCGTGCACCCCCGCCCAGGGTGCACGTTCAGGTAAGTTTTGCATATATGTTTTCATCCTTTTATTTAAAAACGGGACTGGGGGTTAATATAAGATTTACAGTGCCTGAATAGCCTTTTTAAAGGCTATTCACACATATGTGGGGCTCTATTAGCATGATTTTGCTGATAGAGCCCCTTTAAAGAGTGAAAAAACAAAAAAAAACAAAACGTAAACACAGCAGGCAGAAATGGAGCCAAAGGGACCCCTATTAATGCGGCCTGTTGGGAGTCAGGTTTTCTCCCTTTTATTCCTTCCAAAAAAGTCCATCTTGCAGCACTTTTTCATTGGGTTACTGTGGATGGATCTGTACCAAACAGACACCTAGCGCAGCTGTGAATGTAACTTCAGCTAAACATTTGGGCTAGCTTGCTCCCTTCATCATGTCACTGGCACAGAGTAAAGGAAGAAGATCTCTGCCCATGTGAGCATGAAGGCTTAAAGCGGTATTCCCACGTCGCATACTCATCAGTCTTCACTGCTGTAAAATCTTCTTTCTTCCTGGTTTCTTGCGTCATTTGGTGGGCGGGGTTTCATATGCAACCTGCCGTTTAGCTCCGCACCCAAATTAGTGTGTAGCTCCGCCCACCGCATAGCGTGAACCTATGGGGCAGCTGAAGGGCCTGTGACGTCATCAAAGGTCCTCAAACACTATATGCACAATATTGGACTATGAAGTACAGGCAGGAGCAACTCCATTCTGTGTTACATAAGGAGACTGCCTGTCTCTGCCATAATGAACACAATTGAATTAGCTAGCCTGATTACTGGGAGAACAGAAGACGAATTCAGAAGTGAAAGCAGCTCTTCTCCCCTATCTGAGAGCAGGAAGCTAGGTCACGTGGTGTAGGCCAAGGATTAGCTAGAAACACAGGCTGGCTCCCGTGCACTTAGCCCCTCCTCCCTCCCCCCTGAGAGCAGCAGATACAGCCCTTGACTTATCGGCTCAAAAGTCAAGTGATGTGTCAACAATGAATTGAATAAAGTAAGATAGTGGACAAACAAAGTAGTTTTGCTGAAGCAGTGTATTTAGGAAAAATCTTACATCCACATTAACAAGCAGTATAGATGGGATCCTTGTGATGGGACAACCCCTTTAAGTTGAGTTTCCAAGATAGGCACTGAGATCTGGCCTTTGGTGTACCATTCACAATTAAAATCTCAATATGTTAGTAGTGTTATATTTCCACAAGAACCAAATGACATTACTCTAGTCAACCCCATTAAATCATTACATGAACTGATATAATTATAACAATAAGTTATGTATTCTAAGTATCCTTTTTGAAGCTCGTGTGTTACAGGTACACCAGTTTGTATATATAGTAAAGTGCTTGGGAACAGTAAAGCTGCTGGAGAACCATGAGTAAAAGCTGGATGAAATGATCCGTGTCATACACGGCTCTAGATTACATTGGAAACTCTCAGTCTGTCCTCATTTGTGTGTAACAAGATCAAAAATGCAAATCAAATGAGAATATTTTCATTTCACATAAAGACATGAGTGAACTGGGGGAAAAAAAAAGGAAAACAGAACAGATGGCTCATTGGATTATGTATCCTCCTCTTGCAGTTTATTAGACAACAGCAGAACTATAAATAGATCTACAGCCTCAAATCTCTGATGGATACCCTGTCCATTTTAACAATTTGCTAGAAACATATCCACTTTTTTTCTACAATAATGACACTAAAAGAGTAACTAAAATGACCAAATAACCCACCTCCTATAAAGAACGCCACAAAAGCAAAAATAAGTAATACGTAAAGGGTTCTAGCATTGTATTAAATGCAGCACAAGGTCTCACTAATATGTGCTGCCTCCCCACCGTGTGAGCTTTGTAAACTACCGCCTGGAGCCTAGAAGTCCTGTGTATTTCAGCCTCCCCTCCTACCATGCTAGCTCTTGATCATGTGACCTACCCTGCTCTACACTAAGGACAAGAAGGAGGAGTAAAGCATGGGGTGGTCACATGTAGTAACATTTTACAATGTATTTATTATGGGTGCACTCTAGTACATTGGGCAGCATAAGATCCCTGAAATATCTGACAGTGGTGGTACAATGTTACATCTTTAAAAAAAATTAAACAGCATAAAATAAATTTCAGGAGAAAGGCCCATGCAATTAAATTAGGGCATATATGTGACCACCATTCAATAATACATTTATCCACAGGAGAAGGGATCTTTTTCAGGAGTCAAAACTTTTCCACACCAACATTACTGAACCTCACTGACTAATGTGAACTGGTCCGGTGATTCCTGCTGCCTAATCTGAGACCAGCGTATGACAGAGGAAGAAAAGGAGAGGAGAGAGATAAATAGATTGATTTGAAGCAAAAGCTCTAGTAGTTCCAAAGTAGTTGTAGCTCCCAAATAGCCCACTAATGTAGTCAATTGCCATGAAACACTTAACATGAGCAAGCAAGCTGGTATATATAGCAATGCATGCTCAGCTTTTCAAACTTTGAGAAGCATTAGCATAATGACACACACACACACACACACACACACACACACACACACACACACACACACACACACACACACACACACACACACACACACACACACACACACACACACACACACACACACACACACACACACACACACACACACACACACACACACACACACACACGCTACCATTTCTGATTGTCCTAGATACATCTTCCAACTGTAGAAAACAGATTATTTGCACAATAGTGAGGCCCAGTTCACATCTGCATTCGGTATTCCATTCAGGTAGTCCACGAATGGAAACCTAAAAGAATTAAAAAGCCGTTAGCTAAGAAACCACACAGACCAAATGGGGTCCATGTGGTTTCCGTACTAAACATGCGAAGAGAAAAGTGGTGCTTCAGTACTTTTCTCTCTCCATGATTCATGCAGACAGAGCGGAAATCATATAGACCTCAGTCTATGCGGTCTGAGTGGTTTCTTTACTAAACGCTTTTTAATGTGCATAGGTTTACATTCATGGGGGGGGGGGGGAAGGTCCTCAAGCGGACTCCCCGAACGGTAGAACGCAGATGTGAACCGGGCCTTAGGCTCTGAAAATAGCCATGACATTGTGACAGATATGATGGGTCAAAGGAGTGTTGGTAGTTTCAGGTCAACATAACATGAACAGGTGCTGCTGGGATCAGACTCCAAGAATAGAAAGTAAAGCAGCCATGCTTTCTTATCCTGGATAACTCTTATCAAATCTAGAAATATTACTCCAGATTACAAAGCAATTGAGCAGATAGAGAATTGTCACACACTCATTGTTATTTCTAGACTATAGTACAGCCAGCTCAAATAGCACATGTCATTTACTTGTGAAATCAGGAAAAGTGGGAAGGGGTGGAGAGAACCCAGGGTTGGGGGACTGGCTCCAACCAAGTAACCTGGTGTCAGAACCCTGGAAGCAATGAAGAAATTGCCAGATGACAGTAAAGTGTAACACCCCTTTAAGGGTCTCACATCATCAATTACATGGTCTGAGGTCTGAATTGTGACTTGGCCATTTAAACAACCAGGGGTTGTTGAGTCAGGAACAATTTTGGGTGGAGATGGAAACAAGCCGATTCCAGCTTCAAAATAAAAATTATGCATTTCATTAATTTTACAATATCTATAATCTAATTGTTATAAGCAAAAATAACTTATATTTGCTTTCATATGCATTGAGTTTAAGAAATTAGAAGATCTTTACTGCTTGGAACTGAGCATGGCTGTCCGTCAGTCTCCGGAAAAATAGAGGGGGGGTCAGAGGGTTTGGCTTATTGACACCACAGCCTTGGAAATCACTTTTTTTCTCTTTCTCTAACCATTTCAGTTTTTGATTTGCTGATGTACTTGGTAACATTGTCCAGTTGCAATATCAGACAAAGGGCTTAGCATTTGTGTAAACATTAGGATTTGAAGCCTATTTGTTGTCTCAATGACTACAACTGTCTGTGGTTGCAAAGCACATCCAAATAATCTGCCTCCACCAGTGTGAATGTTGGTATTAGAAATAATTACTATAATACAAGGCGCTATACATAATGACCAAAACACACTATGGTCCAAATGATATAGTTCCAGAACATTTGTGGCTTGTTCAGACACAGTTAACGCTTTTTTTTTGTCATATATCCATTGCAGTCTATGGCCTTACTATAAACTCCTAGGCAGCAGGTCCTCGGCCTCAGGGTTGTGTTTGACTCCGACCTTTCCTTCACCCCCCCCCCCCCATAGCCAATCACTCGCCACGCTCGTGTCATCTCCCACCTCAAAAACCAATCTCCAGAACACGTCCTTTCCTCTACCAGAGATACATTACATGGATCCTATCATTTAAACACATTTTTTTTATGGTTGACACGTAGGAAATAGCCTTAAGAAAGGTTATTAGTCTCCTACCTTTAGATA